>NW_013562989.1:0-1291 GCF_000968595.1 Rasamsonia emersonii CBS 393.64 | reverse complement strand
ACTCGCACACGGCTGAAACGTTCGTACCAAAAGAAAAGTAGTACGTGGGAAAAATGGCTTTTGATGGCAAAGAGGCTATCTTTTGGGTGCATTATGCTGTGCGGACCGCGACTGGCAAAAATTATGTTTGTGTACTTGATCCTTGACGTGGTATGTTCGAGGCTAATGTGTCCTTGCAGAGACCCAGTTTACTGGAGAGGAGTCACTGCCCAGGATGTTATCAATCATATTTGTGAATACTATCCTGAAGCAATTGAGATTTTTCAGCTTCTTGATCCGGTCGTGAGAAGTCTTCTGACTCATGAAAGCGTGTTGCCTCAGATAAACTTAGGGGAAGTAGCTGACCGTATTGATAAGTACATCGGGAAATCCCAGGCTGTCAGCTGAACAAGATCGCCAGTGATATCACGAATTTTCAAGAATGCGGCTTCAAGGACATAGTTCATTCATCAAACGTTGAATTTCTCATTAGCTAGGCTGTTTGTGTATCTCACTTTTAAGTTCCAGGCCAAAATTGAACATACCAGTATATTGTCAATGGTTGGCAGAAAGAATGGATAAAGTCAGACTCCTATTTGAGTTTCTTTATCCGTAAAGTTTCTATCTAGGATTTGGTGTTTCCTCTGTGTATAGGAAGAGCCTACTGCAAGTTGGCTTCTACAGCAATTGCTGCGGTTTTCTTGCTACACATACCATTGCCATAAAATGTGACAGTCGTTCCTGTGCCGCTATAGAGTCAAATAGATGTAAATCCTTTAAAAAAATACTTGAAAAAAACATCTCCTGAAAATATAGCAGACGTTGATGCTAACATTTGGCTTTTTGCTCTCTCCCCATGTCAACACATTAGTAAATCAAGAATTCCGCGCTAACTTCGAGGATGGATGTTGGAGCCGACGTAGTGCACTGCGAAGATTGCATAAAGCAATGCATATTTTACTCGATATATCACTCGATTCTGTTCTGCGTTCCGATTTTGCTGCCGCGATCCAGTTTGCTGCTGCGATCCGATTTGGTATGCCTCTCAGGACTGAATAATATAGATAATGTCCCCTGTCGTCTCCTACATCCTTTGTACCTGCATCTCTTGTCATTTAATTTATGTGATATACAAGACTCTCAGACTACAAAAAAAATGAAATTCGATAGACTGGAAGATTTAATAGTTCCGTGCAAAATGTCTCTAGACACCATACCGCCGGAGATTTATCAGATGATCTTGAAAGAGGTAAATACTTTGTCCTGTGTTAGAACCATAGATCTCTAACTTTAATAGATATCGAATCCACGG
>NW_013562990.1:0-49562 GCF_000968595.1 Rasamsonia emersonii CBS 393.64 | reverse complement strand
GTCAAACAGAGCATTAGCATTGTTCAGGAGAGACTCAATCTCATTGATCGATTGCGTGCTCAAGAGCGGCTTCAAGTCGTTCAAAACTGGAGCCACTTCAGTGATCAAAGACTGAGTATCCTTGACAAAGTCGGGTGTCAACAAGGCATTGGCGTTGTCCAGGATATTCGTAAGTTCGTTGAAGAACTTCGGCGTGAGGAGAGGAGCAACCTCGTTGAGGATGGGCGAGACCTGGCCGATCAAGGTTTGCGTCTCATTCACAAACTGAGGGGTGAGCAAGGCGTTGGCGTTGGTCAAAAGATTCTGCACTTCCTTGATCAACTCCGGTGACAGCAGGTTGTATGCCGTTGCAATCAGCGATTTGGCCTGCTGGGTGGTTGTGTCATCGAGAAGGTATGCGATGTGGTGGAAGAACGACTCGATGTCCTCCAAAAGGGTGGGAGACAGGAGACCGGTGATGCCCTTCAAGTAGTTGTCGAGATCGCTGAGAAGGGTAGCCAGTCCACCCGACGGCCCACCGCCCAAGAAGGAGCCCAAGAGGTTTCCCAGCTCGCCCAGGTCGCCTCCGCCAGACGAAGAAGAGGAGGAACCAGAGGGACTCGACCCGCTCGAGGTCGGTGATGCGCCAGTGGTCTCTTTCGGGGACGTCGCGGACGCTGACGTTGCTTTAGGAGCTCCAGAACCCGCCAGTGCCGAAAGGAACGAGGACACTGCAGATGCTGGAGATGGTGAAGCGCCCTTTTCAGACGCTGAGTCGGCCGATGGTGTTGCTGGTGCCGGCGCAGCGGTAGGACTGGGCGACTCCGCTGCCGGCGTTTCTGCCGGCGAGTGTGCTGGAGACTGTATGGTCGCTGTCTCAGTCGCGGATGATATCTCAATCGCTGGACCGGCTACTTCAGGCGCGGTGTTGTTGGTTGGAACGGCCGGACTGGCCGCTCCGAGGCTCGCAACCAGGAGCGTGGTGAGAGCGGACGAGACGCGCATCTTGAATAGTTCACACACAGAAAGCCCCCTTAACAACGTCTGGCCGTCCGAAGAGTGCGGAGGACAGTCAGAGGCGATCCTGGGGTAGCTGGGGCTACGGACTGCTCCTTTTATGTCCGGAGAGGTAGCTCCCCCAGATTACCCACTCCTGCGCTACTATGGAGTACAGCGTTACTACGCTAGACCGAGGAGCTCTGACCCGCACATGTGATGATCGTTTTGTCTCTCTTGGGCAATGATGTCAGGGAACTCGTCCCCTCTTTGGTCGAGCTGCGGTGGACGGCAGAAAGAGGAACCATAATGGGTCATGGCTCAGGTTTAGCGGCCAAAGCTAAGCTAGACTAGTCTGAAGACCGTCCGTACGGAGTACTCCGTTCATCTTGGGCGCCGATGGATTGCAGATGGATCCGTATCCGTTCTCCATAGGTACCCCATGGCTGGGAAATGGGTCAATGGGGACGGCGGCTCTGCTGGTCGATTGCCTCACCTCGACTGTTGTTGACGGAATCCTTAGTACAGCTTACGGGCAGTGGAGGTACACGAAATCACTCCAGAGCTTCTTAGCATAGTACAGAGTGCAGACTACTCCGTACAGAGCAGATTATTCCTCATGAACAGGGGCAATCCGCCTGGGAGCCTGGAAATCGGATAGTGGTCTCCTCCGACTTTAGCCTGTTAGCACGGCTAGGAGACGCCCATCGTTATCACACCCTGTCTTGGGACCTTGCTGGATTCTTCTATACGGGCGCCGATCCTGGGTCATAGCCATGCCTGAGTGGACGTCTGGCTTTCGAGGGCTTCGGACAATCGGACTTGGTCGTCGGGTTCTTGCGGGGAGCGGGACGGCAGCGCATTCTGGGCCAAGCAGGATGCCCATGGGGAAAACGGCCAGGAAGTGCGGGTTCCTGGGGTTCGGAAGCTGGAGGTTGGACTCGATGCCGGAGAGCAGGCGGGTCAGGATTCCTAGACTCGGAGGAACAGTACTTCAGTGAGATTAGCGCGCAGTTAATTAATAATTTCGTCTTCGTTTATTTGTCAAGGCTGGCAAGCAATTTAATTAACTACAGAGCACACTTACTTCCGCGCGACGGCTTAGGATTTGCCTCTCCCAACTAGAGCGCCCTATATGGAGGTTAGGCAGTGTGCCGCCGCGATGATCTGTTGACACTTTTCCTTTTTTCGGCATTTTCGGCCGGACCGGTTGGAGCTCGAGCATGTGAACTAACTGGGCCCGCTGTGGAGGACGTTACCTCGGAGTACCAAGGTCGGTAGGTAAGCCCTATGCACTCAGTAGACATGTACTCCGTTCTCCGCGCGAAAAGGCGGGGGTCTCTGGCCTAAACAAACTATTTAACCAACAGAGTTGTTGATTAATGGTGAGGAGGTTGGTTCTCATTTGTCAGTTCCCCTGGGACCTTGCCAACATTCCTCCCAGGGTGCCCTGCTAGTTGCCAGTTCATTTGTGAATATTATTCATGATTCTTCAAGTCATCAGGGTCCTTGCGCTTAACGCCTCCGCGGACCTGGTCAGGTGATCGCAACTCCATCCGGCATCAGCCCTTCAGGAGGAAGCAGAGTGAGAAGGTACACAAAATGTAAAAAGGGGGGGGAAATATCTAGAACCGTGGAAAGGAGATAGCTAGCTACTCCATGCCTAGTTTATTTAGTAGTAGTCGCCGGTGCGAACGAAGGTCAGGGGTCATGAAAATTTTTCTGCCCTAGCAATGAACGGCGGTGTGACTTGCGAGAGACGGTCCTACATAGATCGAGCCGGGACGCCAGATCCTGGAGGGACGATCTAACTACATCTGTCGTTAGGAGTGTGATTAACATTAGTCTAGGCTGAGGTCAAGCACTACATACAGTACGTACAGTAATTACAGCACGAACTGGAGAGGACATCGAAGACATGGAAGGCAGTATCTATCGATCGAGAGCAGTACCTCTAGAGGTTTTATTAGCAGTGGCCATTAATATTGTAGAGGATTCATTCGTTCAATGCGCGAATGCTTTTTCAAAAGTGTGCGCACAGTTTAGCAGGTTCTTCAAATTGGGAGGGCAGCCCAAGAAAGCTTGATTATAGACATCATCCTGAGCTTTCGTCAATTCTGGAAAGCCTAGTCTTTTTTCCCTGTTTTTGTCTCAAGCAAACACCACTCTCGATGAAGTTCGCAGCTGCTCCCGATATATATATACTTGTAGTCCGACTGGACGAGTAAGTACAGAGCACCACAGATACATACAGTCGCAGCATGTCATATGCAAGCTTCTGCAAAACATCATTGCATCGATCAGTAGTCATGCGGAGTAGATCACGATCTGATTAGCAGATGAGTCCGTTTGTTTATTAAGATCTTCAGATCGGTTCCAGATCTACCTGCCAGCGGATGATTCTCGAAGTGAGTGCGAAGGACTTAGTAGTGTAGTACAGAGTACGTACGGAGTACGGGAACATCTACCTAGGTACGGAGTACAGCGCACGCAAAGTGCGGAGTAAGAATCCTTCGCTGTGCTTGGGCAGCTTGGCTAAACGTGCCTAAGGCTAAGACTAATACCTGTAAGTACTAAGTACGCAGCTAGCCTAACCCACTATGTACCCCCGCACTTTTTTCCGCGGTGAACGGTGTGCCATAAGCCGGATAGATCGTCGCTGTTAGCTTCCATGTTATTCCACTCAGAGGGAATAAAATTTTCGGCTGCTATCTGCGTTGAGAATGACTCTGGGGTGTGGTCATTGGTCACGTTGTGTGTGGCCCACTCGTATCCACGGGCAGGTGGAAGATTACTCCTCAATAATAATTAAATGACAGCAGAGGAGATTTACATTTGTCTTGAATTAATAATTCTCCGTACAGAGTAGAGGGTGCCTACCTGGTAGGTGTAGGTAGCGTAGGGAGCGAAATAGTCCGATGTACTAGGGTCAGTAGTGTACTTCACTGCTGACTACCTGACAAGTACAGGGTACATACTCTATGAACACTGTACATGTACTCTGTACTCTGTACATAGCTACAGAGTACATCCATCTAACATCTGACACCTGCAGTTAAAATAGTGGCCCGAGGCAATCAGCTAGTCCTAAGTCCGCCAACATGCAGGATGCATGCAGAAGGTTCTCACGCTAAGGCATGACACCAACTCAAGTATTCCAGCGGTGCAGTAGAACATAAGCTGACAGAGCGGCAAGTGGTCGAATTTTGCCAAGGCCCAGCAAGAACATATGATCGGCATTTGTTAGAGTGCAAGTTATAGCAGAAAGCCACTGACATCATTGGTGGTTTGTAGTTAATCTGTTACCTCGGTTTTAGTACTGCTTGCAGAGGAATCTACCCAAAGTATGAAGAAGCACAGTACTTCTTACGGTGTAACACCGACTGGAAAGCCAAAAAGTAATAAAACTGAATCAATACTCTATATGATGACATATAAGCAGGCCTCTGTAGGTAGATAAGCCAGGAAGCGAATGTTCTGGCAAAAAAAATCCATCAGGACCTGATATATCGACTTGAGTTGGTATCTACGCCAAATCCTCGACTCAAAAATAACTTCTACGACCGGTTCAAGAATATTCTATTCTTCTAGATCTATCAGTGATTTGCAGGATGAAGCGATAAGATTCTCTGTTTGGTCAAGATTATTAGGTAGACTATTATTAGATATGATGATCCTCCAGATAACCCTTGGTATCGATCATCGATCGAAGCCAGATTACGTATGACTCACATAGTAACTATCCATTGTTGTGACCATAAGTAAAACTCTTAAATTGATGTAACACTGGATAGTCAACAATGACTGCATATCAAACAATTGCATTCAACGAGCTGACTGACTAGTTCGATTCTACCAGACAGGTCTGATTTTGATTTTTGAAAGCAAAGAAGGCGGAAACAATAGCACATTTGTGACTTCAATATTGAGCAGAATTGCTTAATACAGACTTCTCTCTCTCTTCATTTCTACCGATGGAATGATCAGGACATTACCTAAAGCATTTATTACTATAATTCAATCGACGAATGAATTTCCATCGGCATCAAAGTGCGCATTGTAATTAAATGTTGGACAGTTTGATGAAGACTTGACTTGATCGAGCATTTGCTGTTAATCTGATCTTCCCCATGAACTGTCAACCGAGACAGCGAGAGAGATCAAATCGTATAGGCACCTCTCATTCTTTTTGAGGGTTATATGAAACCAGCGTAGAGTATCGTGATTCTTCATCTGCCAACTTATTATTGTCTTTACTTCAACCTTACTTGTCAAGCTGGGAGCTCTAGTTCTTCATTAAACTTAGTTAAAAAAATTGAAAATTCTACATAATGTGCGGTAGTATCACACTCCTACTGATTCTTTACTCGATGAAACTACATGCAACACCGGATGGATGACGATAATACACCATCGAATGGACAGCAGTACTGATATGACATCCCTGTGAGGATGAGTCAACGCTATACAGTCGACGCTCCACAGCGACTTGTCCATTTCATGCTTCGTACGGCTTCTTTATGCGCTGAACCTCGATCCAGTCCTTGAGGATTTATGGGAGTATCAGACCTGAACCTGTATTGTTAGACAGTAACAAATATCACCTCTCATTCTTCCTGATCCCCTTCGAGATAAGGAGAACTGCAATTTCTATAGAGCTATAATACAGTGTGCAATCTTGCATACCCATATTTGACACCATGTTGGCCACTGCAATGGAATTGAGATATAAACTGACTAGATGAATTAAAAAACAAGAAATAACATGGAATCTATCCACCACTTCAGAGAAAGTCGGCTTGTCTTGCATCTACTCCATAGTATAGCTCGGATAGACTATAAAGACGGGTAAAAGCTCGAATACGTTCCACTTATCATCATCAGACTTAGTACCATTTATGTGAGAAAGAGTGTGGCACAGTTCCCTACTCGGTGATTAATAACATGTCTTTGTCAAAACATGTATGACTGGTAGAGTCCAACAAGTTGGTTTAAAATCATAGCCAACTGAGGTCCATTTCTAGTACAAGAGTGAAAGAATTGATAAATTTAAGTATATCTGAGGTTGAACGAGGGCTCCAACTGCATCCTCCCTACAAGGATATACCAAGTAAGCAACATAAACACCACAACAAGGCTTAACCTTCTTAAGATCTGGTCAGGTAGAGGTCTGGCCAGTAGGAATGTCTTTTACTTCACATGAACTGAGTACTAAGACCATGTGATTACTAGGTCAGAAGGGTTGGACAACATTCTCGCCGACCAGATGGTCCACCTGGCCAGAAGTAAACTAGATTTGGGTGCGTGGGAGGGTAACTCAAAAGTTTCACTTTCTCCTCAGCAGAACTGTGGGTTCTCTCAACTAGCCAGATTAACAGACAGTAGGTGAATGAGTTATGCTTATGGGCCTGAGTATTTACTGTTGACCTTTCTGGAGGTAATATGAAGCTACACTTTCTCCCTGGTACAACAGTGGATTCTTGTCAATAGACAGGTCAGCAGACAGTAAATGAGTTGTACTCATTCTCATGGCCTGGGTGTTCAATGTTGACCCTCCTGGAGGTAAAGTGAAGCTTTTGAGATGGCATCTCATGCACATAAATAGTGTTTTCCGATTTCTGGCCAGGCAGAGATCTGGTCGGCGAGAATGTCTTCCAGTACACCTGACCTGCATAACACATGACCCTAGGTCAGGTGTACTTACCTCTCTGAAGAAAGAGTGTTGAGGTAAGGATACGTTTTTATTTTTCTGTTCTTTGCTTTCTCTTTGTTTCCTTCCTCTTTCTTTGATGTCCGTTTGCAGGCAAAGCTTGGCCGAGCCTTTTCTCCTGCTGTCTTTGTTGTCTTCTTTTTGTTTGCCTAGATATACGCGTACATGTACTGTGCATATCTACTCTGTATTTTTCCTTTGATCAAAAAGTCAAAGTTAGCTTGTCACTCATTTTGTCGGAAATCAAGCAAGGTTTATAAGAACTATCAATTGCTGCCTACCAAAGTAAGTTCAAACAACTCTTTTCAAGAGCATGTACTGCGTCGTAGCCTGTATAGGCCTACCACCTAGAGAAAGGAAGTGTCAATTACTGTAGTTTATATACTGACGTGGAATTATTCTCCTTATTTAATTTTCCTTCTCCTTTTGGAGACTCATTGCCGTGGATAGTCATCATCCTAGTGGGAGAAATGCAGAGGGAATTGAACCAAGTGAGAAACTTCAATTTGGGACGAAAGAGGAGGCAAACATGAAAAAACAAACAAGAAGATACTACATCATAGCTGACGAATCTCCTATACGCTTCGCATCAAGATCGTTTTTACGTCTAGCAAGACTGGTTCTCTCGATCGAATCTGTGATGAAAACACTCTTTCAATACACAAGAATGCCCGCATAATATATCTGTTTTGTGTTTGTGATAGTTTTGTTGAGTCTCTTATTGGTCACTAAAAAAAAAGAAATGAAAAGAAACACAAGCAGACAACCTGTCAAAAGAATCATGTGACATTTAAATCTGTCTGTCTATTTGATTGTATTACAATGGACAGAAGACTAGATAATATCCACAAAGTCTACCTATTGAGTCCTCTAGATTAATTATTAGATTAAAGCAGTATCTTCAAGACAAAGTGTTTTTTTTCCTCTTCACCCTGAGAGTAGGTGATTAGTAGGTAGTCTTTCTAATTATTTCCTTCCTGTAGCTGTGTTATTTTCTGGGATTTCTAGTTAATTTGCTGTATACAAATGAAAATCACATCGACCATTATAGGATTTGCACATTTATTTTCTCATGATTCTTGTGCTCGCCAGCCATCGTCTTTTGGTCTTGTAAACTTAGTCTTGTGAACGAGAGAAGTTCGAGTTCTAGTTCCTAGCCCAAATGAATCGTCTTCATGGTCTATACTGACTGACAAACTGTTCAAGTTACGCGGATAAGACATGTCGATATAGCCAATTTCTTACATAATAGTGGTCACTCGCACGAAATGAGAGTCAAGGGCAGAGGGCACTTATAAGACGTGTCAGGAGAGTCGTCAGAGTGATTGTGCTATAGAATTCTCTCCAGTTCACAACACAGCTATATAGGCTAGGTATCCATTTAAAATAGTTTTGTAACCAACAGCGCTGTCAGGAATAGGTTGGTTGATGTTGGATCAGCCGCAACTGAACAAGCTCATGTCATGATTCATGGATCAATCCAACAGATGCAAACAGACAGAAGCAGGCAGACCATCTGGTGGGAATATACCGCTCTTTTGACAGCACGTTGGACCACTGCGCAGTCGGGCCCTTCGGGAGCTCCCGCATGCTTCCATCGAGCAGAGACGCGGTGGGAGGCCTAACGGACGAGACCAGACCACAGGTCATGAAAAAAAAGAAGGCAAAGAAAAAAGATGGCAATGTCATTTCAGATCTCCTATTTATCTGTGCGTCTATTTGACAGGGGACCTTGCAGCAGAGGAAGGTCAATGAATGACGTTTCCTGACAGCTGATTTGCGAGCATACTATTTACCTTGATAGTTTGTTGGGCCCTCT
The DNA here is from genome assembly GCF_000968595.1 of Rasamsonia emersonii CBS 393.64. Lineage (NCBI taxonomy): Eukaryota > Fungi > Ascomycota > Eurotiomycetes > Eurotiales > Trichocomaceae > Rasamsonia > Rasamsonia emersonii. The sequence continues at coordinate 41,058 of NW_013562990.1, read as the reverse complement.
GCCATAACCTACTAGGGAATGCTGGAGCTTGATCGTATGATTTATCTTCTTGCTGACCTTTCTTTATCTCTCTGACACAGGACCTTTGCTACTATGTACTATCAGTCTGTAAGAGTGTGCTTTACTCTTCTACATCTGATCTATCCACGTTGAGTCACCCCAATAAGCTCAAGAATGGTTAGCCTATAGTAGTAGCCTGACCAAAAACGGACATGAGGATATGCCTGGGCAGTATTATTTTCTCATGTGCACCACAGCATGCAGTATTACCGTTGAATACACAGATTATATCATATACTATTATTCCCCGACAAACACATTATCGGTTATTGATATAACAACATGCATGTATGCCAGGACACATGCATCATGTTAACACTAAGATCTGAACTAACAAAGTTTCCTTGATTGCATCATCTGAAACAAAGGCCTATGGACGATAATGAGACAGGCTATGGTGTACGATAAGATTTACTGGCTGCTGCAAGTTCTGACTCATGGAGTCACACAGAGGGAATATGATCTGCTACTAGTTAGGAGATCCTGACTGACCATACTGACTTCGATTCAGTCGATGAAATCGCGACTGTTTGAACCAGCTGTCAAGTCAAGTTGTTGACTCACGCGTCATGGCTGTCGATCGTGTTTCAAGTGTACGCGCCATAAGCGGTGGGATGGACTCAGCTTTGTTTGACTTCTGTGCCATATGACAGCATGGATTGGAAAGCAGAGGCCTTTTTCCAAAGCCCCGGTTTTCGAGATCCTCGAAACTGATCAGACAGTTGTTTCAACACCCCTGTTCTATCGACGCGAGGCCATTTGCTGGAGCCTGGGGTGTCAGTTTCTAGGACCTGGTTCCGTGGTTCTGGAGATTTCCTGATCTGGACGAGTGCATAACAGTGGATGTCGTGGCTGATGATCGATCGCTGTCAATCCCAGGGTTGCGGCACCGCCACACTTGCAGAGATGGTGTGCACTGTGCACTGTGGCGTGTCCTCCATTGAGGCGGAGCTCCACCCGTGGCTGGCGCTACCCATGCGTGCATGATGTTTCCTCCGTAATGGCTGCCTCATGCGATATTGGAAGGAGAATTTTGTCCTGTTTTCCAGGTTACGCGAGTCGAGGGTTGCGCGCGGCGATGCAACGTTCCATGGGACTCCTAGGGCTTGCCTGTCGATCGTGCAACCGACTGGCAGCCCGACTGAGTACGGGTATGGAACAGGCGGCACGACCCAATCGGGCCGTCCCCGTGTCACGAGACTGCAGCATGCTCTTTTTGGGCATACAAAAATCACGGGAAAAGGCCGTTAATTGTATTATAGTCTGCTTGCTGACTGCAGGTCACATGGACATGGCTCTTTGCCTGTTCTCCGTATCGTAGTCTGTCCCCAAATCTGTCATTCGGAGTGTCTTCTCTGACAGGTCCAATCTTTATCCTTCCGGAAGACTCGTCCGGAGCAGTCTTTCTTCAGATCCCCAATCGCACGGCAAAACAGGCATCTTCAGCGCCGGGTGGCGTCAATGCCAAAGTCTCGACATGACGGTCCATCCGGCACAGCCCAATCGCCGATCGCAGCAGGCATCTCAGCAAAAGTGCAGCGCCGAACGCGGGCGTCCTTGGCGAATCCGATGCCTGAAGCGGCCCAAGACCACCACCCTCGCGCCCCACGGTGCCCCTCCTTTCAGCTCTGATGTGCTCGCCTCGCCCCGACAAGGCTGGATTGCACGGAACTGGGCAACTTCACTGTGTGTGGTTTTTTTTTGTTAAGATAAAAGAAATAATAATTTTTTTTCCCAGCAGACATGGTCCGACTAGCTCCCTGCCCGGTCTGTCGCGACCCAGACAGTCTGTATGGTAGTGCTTCGAAACTAGAAGGTCCTACACGCCCGAGCGCTGTCTAGATTGCTGTCCATCATTTCCTTTTGCACAACCTGACCATCCCATACAGAACCCGGCTCAGCTTTGGCATGCCTTCCTGGTTAACGCTTTTGTTTATGATTCCGGTCGCATGCATGAAGGACCCCGTCCGCATTGCAGGATTGCGATCATGAGCCGTGTCAAGACTGTACGCCGGCTGAAATGGTTCTGTTTTAACCCTTGAGGCGAGATTCCATACTACGGTTGTACGCGATGCCCATGGCAATGATCAACGGCTCCTGCGTATGTAATGTGTGGGACTCGACCAAGCCTAGATCGTTACTCAAAAGTCTGTCGGCAAACCCATGGATCTGCTCCCGCGAACCTTCATTCATCGCTGCTCGTCTCTGCGCTCTCTTCCGAGTCTGGATCGGGGAGGACGGGTTCCAAGACTCTATTCGAACTTCCAAAGGCTAACCTATCAACCACCGTTTGTGCTTGGCGTGAGCTAAAAGAAAAGGCTCTCCAAGTTTTCGCCGTTTGGTCGGATCAATCTCCATATTTGTCCACTGCGAGGCCGTATCCCAAGCACGACTCCAATCTCGATTGCCTCGACCGGGCGCTTGGTCCAGGCAGACGATTTCTTTTCCTTGCCACTAGCAGCCCCAGCAGAAAGCAAGCCAGGATGTAGATGGCAATCTCCCGAGTTTCCAATCCGATCGTTGGGGGTGGTCTCAGCTATCCTACTAGAGACTGCCGATAACGTCGCTGTTGACTTGTGGAGTATTTTCAGTAGTCAGTTAACTACCGACATGTCTGCGTCTTCTGCCGGCGGGTCCCATTGACCTCCTTTTCTGCTCAAGATCCATCTTTTGCCACCGCCAGCGCCTCGTGACCAGGCCTCGTGGTCGAATACCCGAAGCGCGCGCGCCCAACTTGGGCGACGTTTTCGAAGAACGCATCTCTGCATCGTAGCAACTTCGGTGTATCTCCAGCTTTGATAATACCGATGATCGGAAGTCTTGTGGAAGACGCACAGAGAAGGCCCATCCCTGTGGATTCGATCGCCACCGGGGCTTAGCGCTCTGCTGCATCTTCCGTACGATGCTGAGTAGCGCTACGCCGCGATCATGGCCTTGCCTGTATGTGGTAATCGGGTGGCGGGCCGGTCTTTCCTTGTTCAGCACAAAATTTCTCTTTCTTCTTTCCCCTATAACATGCGCAGAGAAGACGGTGTCATTACAGCTCCTTCCCATTTGGCGCTGTTGTAGACTGGCCGTGGCAGTGTTTCCCAGCATCAACGCCAGAGTAGATGAACACTGCATCCCCTCCAGCAGGCTGCAGAGACCAGCATTGTCCACCGTATGCGCCGTGCAGCCGTCCAGAGTCTGCAGGCTGCACTGTGGGACAGCAACCCCATACAGTTGTTTCAACCCCAGCGCCTTCGCGAGTCCGCATGCTCGAATAGGCGCCCGCCCACAGCTTAATTCTCTAACACGGCAGCTCTTGCTTCTGCAGGCGCCTGCTTGCTGAATTCATATTAATCCTGACGTCGGCTTAATGCAAGCCGCCACACGGGCCGGATGATGGTGGATGGATGATGGCTTGCTGCCCCCCAATGCAAGCTGTAGATCGACGTTCAATACGGGCGGATTACCGTAACTATCGCCAGTGTGGGCGCTCGTCCGCCGTACGGGCGAAAGAAATACCGACGACAGGCGACGTCCCATCGGCGCTGCCATCGCGCTATCTTGCGCGTTGCATGCCACTTGAGCAACGGTGCTGCAATGCACGTCGACGGGCTCCGCTGTTCCCAGCGCTGCCCGTCATGGCCAGGCGCACGGTACACATTACGGAGCATTACCCTGCCTGGCCTCCCAGTCTGTATAATAACCATCCCGCCGTCCTCCCCCAGCCGCCGTCTCCTTATTGCCTCTTCTGGCTATCCTCGCCCTCCCACCTCCGTCCCCCTCCTTCAACCCTCTTCCTTCTTTTCCATGTTCTCTCCCTTTCCTGTTTTTCTTTTTTAATCCTGCGCGCATTCGCCCATACCACATCGAGCCTCTCTCCCATCTCATCCACCGCATCACTCTCACCTGCTCCCACCTCCACGCAGCTGATTGACGCCTCTATTTTGATACCAGACGATCATCGCTCGTGGCGCCGACTAAACCTTGTTACTCATCTCTGAGCAACCACAGCGATCTGGACAACGACTTGGGTGGGCGAATGTCGCCTTTGTAATTTCGCTTCTTCCTTTTTCTTTTCTTTCTTTCACGCATATCTCGTCGTCATCATATAAGCGAATTTCGTTTCCACTTTGCGCATCGCCTTCGGTCTTGCTGGCGCATAGTCATAATGCCAACGGTCCTGCTGCCCGCCTCGGCGGCTGCATTTGCGCCCCGGGGGGCTCCCAATGTGGTGTTGGGTTCCAAGGTAGAGCCATGGCTGACGGCAACCCTCAAAAGAGTCAACCGGGTGAAGAGGCCTTTGAACAATGTGACGCAGCATACCAAATGCCTGACAGAGACGCTCTCTTTACCCAACGCTATCTGGACCCTATGCTCCCTGATGTTCCCCAAGGCCCCCGACGCCGAGCTTCGCAAAGACGAGAACCCCCTGGTCGAGGCCATCTTCAACTATCAGATGATCCACATGGAAGCCTATGTTGTTCATGTCGACATGGTCTCGCAGAACGAAGTTGCTTTCAAACTGACTCCTGAGACGATCGAGGCGTTGGTAGAGTTTCACAAAGAGGTCTACTCGGTGGACACGGCCGCGAGCACCTGGGACTGGCCCGACAAGGAAGCTCAGTTGAAGAAGCTGCAAGAGGAGTTCGTGCAGGCTGTCAACAAGTTCATCTTTCGCACCCACGTCCAGGCTCTGGAGGGGCTGGAAGAGGATGGCTCGGGTGAGTTGCTGTGTGGTCGAAGCGAAGAAGCCAAGGCTGCCATCCTGAGTCTCTTTGTGCCTCTGCTTCCTCCTCCACCTGCTCCCCGGATCGTGGACGTCCTTCGGCCCGCTCCTCTGCTGCCCAGTTCAACGGTGCCCGAGGACTGGTGGTCGACTTCGATCCAGCCCCAGCCCCAGCCCGTGCCAGTGGAACCCTGGAAAGTTGTTCCGTCGAGCCCCAGTCCAGTTTCAACTGGCGATACGAATCCCAATATGTGGACCGGTCTTCCGCTGAACGAAGCTCAATTGCCATCTCCGGCGCCCTCGCTCAGCCAGCCCTACACTACGTCTGCCTACAACGCGCCCCAGGTCGACGGCGCTCCAACGACCATGGCTGCCCTCGCGGCGCTTCCCCTACCGAGCATGCTCGTTCAGCCCTGCAGTACTGCGGCGAATATGGCTGGGTTTGGTTGGGGGGACCGCTACCAGGACCTGGCATTGTCTTACGGAACGACCATGTAGTGGTTCGCTAACACCTTCACGCTTCATATATATTACATATGCGTAACCATAGCGAGGTGTTCTGCGAGACCTGGGAGCTGGCTTCTTGGAAACAAACCCTACAACCGAAGAATCTTACGCTAATCTTTACGAGAGACGGGGCCCCGCCGACGACACGGACGATTTTGCATGCAGGCATCAGCATCCGACGGCATTATGACGGCGTTAGCGTTGATCGACATTCGAGATATCGTGATATTCCCTCTTGTTCTCCTCCTTCCCCCCCCCCTTCCATCATATATATACACAACATAATTCGGTCGCATCACTATCTTGTCATCTCTGTTTTTCTGTTTGTGTGTTTCAGCAAGCGTTGATGTTGTGATTTTCATTGCATAAGAACCGGCGGGTCGGCTATCTGAGTTATTCCTTCCCTTGACGGAAGTTTCTGTTTGTGGATCCCACATTTATGTCATCAAGACCTGGTTTGCCTCGCGGCTTGGATATGATTTGCACGACTTTTTGTTCCTTTCATTTCTGCTGTCGCATTTCTGGGCGTTGGTGGCAAAGGGAGGACACTGTGACGATGTCATGGCCAGGACCATCACTCGATCCAGCGACACTCCTGTCGTCATTACCGCCGCTACCCGGCTTCACTTCCGATACTGTGTATTGGACTGGCAATCTTGAAAATAGATTGGTGAAGGGTCGATCTGCGACAGCGCGGTTCATGCGTTGACATCTGGTATGCAATGCACATGCCGCATTATTGGCTGCGCTCCGGTTTGATAAAGCATGACACGGTTGATGGAGGCTCATCGTGTCTCTGGGGAGTCAATAATATTCATCTGTGATGGACCTTCAATTGACGGGTCGGAGGAAGGCGAAGGTCTGTGACCTCCCCCTCCCCACCAGCGACACAGACGTTGGGCCTTCGTGACTGCGATCTGCCTAAACGGCCGGAGCGTAGTTCAATATCATACAATAGGGTCATCTCCTATTCTCCAGGCTGGTTTTTTTGCTTCGAAAATTCCTGGAGGTGCTCGTGCTTCACCCTCTCACAGGGGGAGAGGTTTTGAAGTCGAGAATAAGATGCTGGACACAGACACTATCATTCATTCTTTTCAATTTTTCTGAAGACCCCTTGAAAGCAGGTCTTTTGGGGTATTTGTCCTGTTTTCCTTTTTCTTACATTTTTGTCTCGTCTGTATGTAGCTTGAAATCAAATCTAATTTGGATAGTCAAAACAATCAATTGATAGCAGAATGAATCGAAAGCTCCCCTCACAGTTTACGAACGGACAATTGAATAAATAAATCGAACCATTAGCTTTTACTCCATTCTCCATACTTTAGCATAGCGGGTCGAATTACGGAGTGGAGGTGCACAGACCAATTGCTAAAATTAGGACTACAAAGTGGGCGCAGCGGCTACGCCTACAAGTACAGCCTGCACTGATTATTAGGACACTGTTATAATTAAGTTGCAAGAAATTTATAGCATGTACCTAACTATGGCAAGAATTAGCATTGGCCCAAGGACTGACTAACATGTTGAATGTGCCTTAATTAGTATTTGGCGCCGGGGGCCAAAAGCCTCTGGCAAGCCAACGTATAGGTATCTTTTTTTTATTTTCTCATTTTTTACAGAATTGTAGAATATACAAAGGATACCTTAACAAAGAACAATGTGCTTAAAATTAAATTAAACCTAAGGAGCAAACATTGGAAAAGTCAAGGTAGGTACCTACTCCATACTACCTACCTAATCCAGGTGCTTTCCTATAATGGTTCGGAGCTCGGCGGCAGGGAACTTAAATTAGATCAACCAACGATCAACGATGACGTCGAGCATTAGGCTGCCAAGAAAGGCAGTCTACCTAGTACTAGGTAGTCCTATCGAGGCTGAGGAAAATGGACGTGGGTGCATCCCAGCACAGCCGTCGCGCTTAAGAATCCCCTCATTTAACTAGTTCTTGTTTGTTGTTACTTTTCTTCGATGTCGTTTGTCCCTTGTTCATACTTTTCTGAAGCGCAAGCCGCTTACGACAGACGAGGGGTGTTGCCTAATAGTTACCTACTTAACTAAGGCAGAGAGGTACATACGTGAACATACAGCACATGCGCCTGTCACAGTCTGCGAGATTAGCGAACAAGTCTCTCATATCAATTGTTTGTTTAAATCAAAATTCCCTCCAGAAGCGAAAAAAGAACATAGTGACTGTCCTAGCGAAGAGCCGAGTCCAGTCGAGCCGTAAAGAGGAGATGCATTCTGCTGCGTCTTACCAGTGAGAACCGAGAAAGAAACATTGACATTAATCAATCATCGCATCGCATCGCATCAGTGCAGCTACCTACGGGTCTAGCTGCCTCGTTGATTCTCTTCTTCCCCATTCTTTCGAATCGTGCCCTGTCCTCTTCCCTAGCTCCACAAAAGGAAGAAGCTGAAGCCAAGTGAAACGAATCCAGAAGAAGCTTGGTTCTTGGAGGCTGTTTGATTGATCAAGGTCCTACAGACAGGACAGACTTAAATGGCTGCCTTGCACGAAGCGCTACGAAGTCTGGCCCCGGTTTCCTGGGACGCCATTCCTACAAATTCGCCGGACGAATTGCGAGCATACACCGCTAAGATATTTAAAGATTCAAGATTGATCGTCGAGACGGTCCCGGAGCCTTCCTCACCATGCATATCCCGCAGTCATCTTGACTTGAAGTCGCCAGTATCGGCCCCGCAGCTCGCGTCATTGAAAAAGGAATGGGGAAAGCCAATCAAGATAAACAATGCAAAGGAGAATCCCCTTGGTATTTCTATATACAAGCTTAATGGGAGGGATGGCAAGGGTGCATGGTTTGCTCGTCGCAGCATCCACGAGGGCCTACCGTTCAGCAGGTGGAAAGCAAAAATGCAGGTGGAGATGGAGGAGACCCTGAAGGCGAGACAAGAGGAGATAAGGCAGGGCCAGACTCCCGGAACGAGTATCCGGGGCATCGGCGGAGACAGAAAATTGGAGATGGTCGAAATTCGCGATGCAAGTCGAGAAGGCGTGCTGGGACACATTGAAGTGTACCAGCTTTCCGCTCAATTCCCGGGTCCCACGACACCACGCGACTTCGTAACGCTCATGATCACGACAGACAGAGCATTGGATGATCATGACGACACCCAGCTACCGCGAAGCTATCTCATCGTCTCGAAACCCTGCGATCACCCAGATGCGCCGCCACGTGGAGGCTATATACGAGGACAATACGAATCTGTGGAGCTCATCAGAGAAATACCGGTGAAGTCAAGCGCGAAAAAGACTTCGTCCAAAACAAAAGTCCACGAACGTCCGGCACCACCACGCGCCGCTTCCTTGCCTGCTCATCTTAATTATCAAGGGAACACTCGTTCGGAGGATCAGCTACAAGATTGCGCCTCGGATAGATCAGCACCACACAGCGCTCCAACGAGCAGAAATAGAGGGCAAACAGAGACTGCAGTGAAGGACCAGCAAGAGGGGGAGACTGAAGATGACGAAGTCGTTACAAATCCTGTGGAGTGGATTATGATCACTCGGAGCGATCCTGGTGGCAGCGTACCAAAATGGATGGTGGAACGGGGAACCCCGAGAAGTATCGCAGTGGATGCTGCGAAGTTTTTGAACTGGGCATCACAACCGGATCAGCCAGATGTGGTGTCTGGCGACGTTGAAAATCAACGGAGGGAAAGCATCAGCAGTCTTGAGATGAATGGAAGCCTGGCAGGTATCGACGGGGCAGAAGATGTGCAGGCCGACAGCAAAAGAGTGAAGCAGCTCAATGAATCAATAGGCAATTTTGCGGAAGCCTGGACTGATGATGACGATGACGACGACGACGACGATGATGATGAGCCGCAGACAGAAAATGGTTTGTGGGCCAGCGTCAGCAGCATAATCCAAACGATGGAAAGCTATGCACCTCGAGCGGTTCTGAATTATATTCCTGGTCATTCACCACAACAGTCCGAGAGTAAGTCCGGAAATAGAACGGTGCCAGTCATGGCCTATTCGGGGAGCGCCCAAGATGATGATAACGGTGCTTCATTGATGAGCGACGATAGTTTTACCAGCGCAGACTCCAACATGGACGTATCCGTTTCGGGCGATGCTGTGCCTCCGTCGACTGCTCACCGGGGTCATTCTCAATCATCCATATCTCTTGGAGGTTCTTCCAACGGCCCCAAGGACAGTACAGAGGCGCTTGCCCAGAGCAGTGATCGCAAGTCGAAAATAACATCCCACGAGAAGGAGCTCGCTAAGCTCGCATCCCGCAAGAAAGAAGTGGAAACCAAATTAAGGACAGTCCGTTCAGAAATCGAATCTCTTGGTCGTCATCCCGCAGTGCATGACTTCGAAAGCGGACCCGATAGTGATCGCACCAGCACCAGCAGCAACGTGACCAGGCAGAACGGCAACAAAAAGGCCCAAACCCACTCCCAAACCCAGGCGGCAGTCCAGGACCAGAAACGCCATGCGCAGTTGTCCCGGACCGAATCGAAACTCGTCTCCCAACTGCACAAGATCGAAGCGCAACAACTCAAAACCGCGAACAAGCTCGAATTACGCCAGCGCAAGGAGGCGCAACGCAGGGAGAAAGCACGCTCGCGGTCGGAGATCGAAGACCTGCGCCGGGAAGTTGACGATCTCAGGAGACAGGTGCAGGAACTCCGCGATGAGCGGGGGCGATGGCTCGATCTGGTCGGACGACTCCAGCGGGAAAACACCAGGCTCGTGGCTGCAAATAGCAGTGCGAGCTTGAGGGGGTTGTCGAGCAAAGAGGGCTACGGGACCGATTAACAGCTGACAGACTATGCACAGTGGAGTGCAATACATACATACAGAGTCCTTCCTGCATCCTTTAATCTGCACAGGCCAGTTGCATTACTCCTGACTAACTGGCTGACTCAATGCATACACATAAAACTATTTTTTACTACTGTAAATACTGAACGTCTGGAAACGTTCAGGTTTGAGTTGGCTTTGGGTTTTAGTTTTGGTTCCGGCGTCGAGGTTCTGATACTTGTCTCATTCTGGGAACATTGCATGATAAATTAACTGACTGATGAATTGATGAATTTTTTTGTCCATTACCATAATAGCGATAATGAGCAGTACATACACGTTTTTATGATTGACATGTCTGTCTTGTCCCATTTTTGTCCCATTTTTTCCTCCTTGTTTAACAGGACCTGGCCCTACTGTTAAAACAATCATTCCTCTCTTGAGGTTGTGTTGTATGATATGATATCCCTCTCCTTCGAAGCCTTGTTGACCACCCCTTCATTGCGACCGACATCTGTGGCAAGAGGACCGTAGTAGAGTGAGGTAGATCAACAGGTTTCTCTGCTTCGTAGAAGAGCGGCGGTAAACCTTGACTTAGCATCACCCCCCGGAGCTATGCGTATTTTTTCCCCTTCCCCTCACTAGGTCCTATTCTCGTATTTGATCATGCCAGTGCATGCGCAGACAGATCGCAATGACGGGCTGGCTTCTAGATCAAAATGGAGGGAGTTCCGAGACTTTCCCTCCAGAAGAAGCGACCAACTAGCTCATCTTGTAGCTAGCTAGCTAATTGCCCAGTAGTTCGAGTTGAGATAACTTGACAGCTGCAGCTGATCGACTTGTCACCGAGTCTGCAGAAAAATTGGCCCCAGTCCATATGCTTGAATTCGACAGATGGATGGGGAAAGGAGTCCCAGTTCGGCCCAGACGTAAGACCGAAGGATCCAAGCTATGATATGCATGTCTCATAAATTATTCTTGTGGCTGCACAGAAACAAGGTCAACAATTTCTGCCCATGACGAACTTGTCACGAAACAATAAAAAAAAAAGAGAGAGAGAGGTGTAAGAGAAAGGGAAAGACGTACCTCTGGCGGATTCCCCGCGCCCCGAACCATCTTCTCGATCATCGCCGCCCGTACTTTCTCCTTGGGCTCGCCCATCCCAATAGCCATATAGCTCAGTATGGGCGGATGACCGATGTACGAAGCGTAGCTGTCGCGGATGATGTTGGACGTCCACTCGTACTTGGTCGTGTCGGCGTGACCCGTTCCGACGTACCGCGCCTGAAGGGCTTCAAGGTTCTGGAGCGTGCGGAGCTTGTCGGCCATTGTAGGGACTTTTTGATAATAGTGTCAGGGTAGATATGATATCAAGTGATGTTGGTTTGCTGGAGGGCAGATGAGGAAGGGACGATCGGAGACGTATTATTAGATGGATTGATCTCGAGGTCAGATAGAGATCTTCTTCTGCGGATATCGACCACGTGACTAGAGCTGCCACTTAACTCGACATCCAATGAGAGACCGAGTTTCAAACTTATTACTACCACTACCCACTTTAGGTATCAAATCCAGGAACCTACCTCTGCAATGAATATTATAATATAATTTCCAAACCACTCAATAAAATCGATATATAATAGCAGGAAAAGAAAAAAAAACAGGAAAAAAAATTTTTTCTTGATGGAAGATCCAGAACCGAATCCTCCGCACGCCTCGCTACCATCCCGCATAGCTGCCCTGGTCCATGCACATTTCGACGCTCTGCCCTCTCGGTGCAAACCGACGATTAGGGAGGATGGGTCACGGGAATGGATCCCCATGAGCGGGATCGTTGTTGTAAAAGGTGTGTGTTTTTGTATATCCCATATATATATTTTTATGGCTTTTGTAATGAATTTATATGAATTATGCACATTTAGTTGGATGTGTCTCAAATGCAGAATTGTTTCCAGTTGTTGACTGATTGTCTCGTTGATATTCGTTTCAGAAATTATTGCCTAATTTTTGCATAAGTTTTATTGCTGTTAGTGGCAGTTTTTCTGCATAACTGCTATGAGTAGAAACAAAAGTACTGACGGACCTTCTTAACTACGGACAAAAGGAGAGGATACGCCTTCAGAGACGCTAACCTGTGTGGCGGTTACGTATGTCCTTCATAAGCTTCCTTTTTTTTTACTTCTAATTATTGCTTCTCAAGCTAATATTACTCCAGAACCGGTGCGAGATGTCTTTCTTCCTCTCATATTCCGCGATGTCGAGGACTGGTGCTCCACGACTGCCATGCAGAAATCCTCGCCATTCGCGCTTTTAACTACTGGGTTTTGAGCGAATGCGATTCCATTATTCGTCATGAACAGCAAGCAGATAATTCTCAGAAAGATGGGAAATCGTCTTCAACGAACGACGGTTCTCCATTTGTCCGGAGAAGGCCCCGGCAGACTTCCTCAGAGTCAGGCCACGAGTCGCGCGACTTTTGGCCGCCATTCGAGATCTGCCCCGATGTCAAGATCTACATGTATTGCACCTGCGCCCCCTGTGGTGATGCCAGCATGGAGCTCTGCATGGCCGCCCAGGAGGACCCAACACCGTGGGCCGTGACCCCCAAACCGGAACTCCAGACCGACGAAGGCATGACATCTAACATTCCCTCGGTTCAAAATCTCTTGGACGGTCGTGCGCACTTCTCCATCCTGGGTGTAGTCCGTCGCAAACCTGCCCGTGCGGACGCAGAGTCGACTTTGAGCAAATCGTGCTCGGATAAACTGGCCCTGCGCCAGGTGACCTCTCTGCTCTCATACCCTGCCAGTCTCCTCGTCGCTCCCACGGAGAACGCGTATCTGGCCGGGCTTATCCTGCCAGAGGAAGAGATCAGCTGTGTTGCATGCGACAGAGCATTTGGTGCAGGTCCGACTGGGAGGATGAGAGAACTGGCGTGCCGATGGTGGCGAAACGACGGATGTCGGTCAGACGAGAAGTACGGATATCGATTTCGGCCTTTCGAGGTTCTCTCTGTCCCGACTGAAACCGTGGAAGCTCTATGGCCGTACGGGAAAAAGAAGGCAGAAGTCATACCGACATCATCCAAAGGCCGCAAAAAGAACAGTGGCAAGCCTAGCAACATCTCCGCCGTGTGGGTCATAGCCCCTTCTTCTTCTTCCCAGGTCCCGTTTCAGATGAGAAGCGGGTCAGAGAATGAAGCGAAAAAGCATAAGGTGAGAGCTGCGACGACCACCGGTCTCGTTGAAACAATCATCAATGGTGTCAAGCAAGGGAACCAAGCTGCCTCGATCACCGCACGAGGTTCCTCTGTCCTCTCCCGAGCGAAGATGTGGAATCTCCTCCGTGACATCGTCACGAAGATATTGTCTCCTCCTTCTGATAATGATAATGATCATGATAATGCTGCCGTTGTATCTGATGACAGGGGAGATGCCTCGACGAGCCTGAAAACGAATGAAAGGGACAGCTATTCACGTCCATGGCGAACAATCCTTGAAGCGCCATCATACGAGCAATTCAAAAGACCTTCTGAAGGATTTCTGGAAGAAGAAGATGGCTGCTCCTCAATACCAATACAGTTACCGCCACATCTACGGTTACGGAAGTTAGCCATGCAAGACGCAAAGCGCGTCCTGAAACCATGGATACCGAACCGGGGAGATGAAGACTGGAACGTGACGGAGGTGATTGTCGCAGATCGTCGGAATAAGAATGTAGATAGAAAGGTCCTGAAAATGGAATCATGAGCTAGAAATAATGTTATATACATAACAAGCTAAGAGTCACTTCTCTAATGAGTGAGCAGCCAAGGCTGCCATGAAGCTTCCACTCCTGCTAATGCGATTTCTGGCAGGAAGGGAGAGGCACAGTCAATTCTGCTTTGGTACAGTGCATCATGCCACTACTATTGCGTCAACGGCTATAGTATCACTCTTGCGAATACCGCAGTACCATTGGACACGTTTTAAACATCCCATAGTTTTAATTATGCTTACGACTTCATGTTGGGAAAAGTAGATAGTCAACTGTAGGTAAATGTAGGCCTCAGGCATATTTCCTGTTACGGTTAGCGTGGTTTGGTACTCCAAGCTTGTAATAAAAACTTCCGCTCGTACAAGCAATCCGGGGCAGCTTCACTCCGATAAGGAAGGGTTATTCCAGACACTGGGACCAGTGTCTGTCTTGGTTCCACATGTTTGTCAGGTCTGCAAGACATGCAGTCGGCTCTCTACGACTTCGCCTAGCGACCTCATGCAGAGAGGCGCTCGTTCCCAGCGTCTATTCCCGGCGCGGCGCGCTTTCTCACTACCACTCCGCGATCGATGACGATGACGATGACATTCGCTTCGATACTGGCCAGCGGTCAGACCGCCGACGGCATTCCTTGTATCTGCGCAGGCCCCAGGATCGTTCAAATGACCATAAAAAGGTTCTCGATGTCGATGCCCTCGGCAAGCCTGCAGAGGTGCTTGTCGTACCGCATCGGAAACGCCGACGACAAGCAGAGTCCAAAGTTCAGAATGTGGCTGACCAAAAGCCGAAAATCGACGGTCTTCCCTACATTATGGGGGAGCTGGACAGCGAACTGAATGCGCCGCCTGACACAGACTATTCCGTCCACATGGAAAATCTGCGCTTGATGTATCAACCGGGTGATAAGTTGCAGCACGAGGATTGGATGAAGCTTCGCCAAAAAGTCGAGCAGTCATTTACCTCCGATCAGCTGTCAGAATATATTTCTCGGTTTCAGCGACCCAGTCTCACATCGCAGCAAAGTGATCAACAAGATCAAACTGGTGAACATGGGACGTGGAAGCCAGGCAAATCATTCTATTTGGACATGGACTCTGAAAACCAGGAACACATGTCGAGCAGGGTGGCGAGATATCAGGATCTTAATGGAAAGAAATTGCTTTCTGAACGGATCCTTCGAGATTGCTGGCAACTCGGTGTTGCGGGCGAAGTTGGCCAGCTTGACGTTCAGCTGCCATCCCATGCAATCTCCCTGCTCCTCACATCCGACCGCTACTCGTTCGAGGAGCTAGCACATTCCCATGAAGCAAAAATCGATGTTAGCCATTCTTTGAATCTCGTTAGGATCACTGGCAGTCAGAGTGCCTGTGAATCAATCCGCGAACTCATAGACGACTTCGTCTATCGGATTCGCGAGGAATCTATTGACCTATCTTTCCTCAACACCCTCCGAGATGGTAACTGCGATCCGTCGAGTTCCGAATTCTTGGACTGGGTGGACAGGTCGTACGGCGTTTCTTGCAAAAGGGAGGGCCGTCGATCCAAAGGCACGATCTACTATCCGGCAGACAACAAGGAAATGGCGGACAGGGCGCGAAGGGATCTGGAACTTGCTAATCTCACAAGAGCTGCTGCTCCTGTACCCTTCTGTACCTATGTGCCAGCATCCCAGGAGGCAAACGTGTATGCGGTGAAGACAGAAGGCGCAACCTCATGGGTTGATAGGCGGAAGCAGTGGTTCAGATGGTCCGTGGAATCGGCTCAAGGTGATACTTCTGACAAGTCGTCTCCACCACTTTTCGAACAGCATCACTCGCGTTTGTCTTCTGATATTCTGGGACTGCTACGGGGCACGTCAAATGCGAATACAGGCCCCGCAGAAGATGACGTAGAGGAAACCTTGACTGCCACTGTCGGGAAATGTCTTTTCCTACGTCGACCCGCAATGGATGAGACGACTGTCAGTGCGGCTCGTCTTGGTGAACTATCGCTGCCTCGGATTTTCACAGGGAACATTCCCAAGATTTCACGGTTCTTACGGCTTTTGACTCCATTCCCAGGCAGTGATGATCAAAAGCTTCACCGAATCAGACTGACTCCATCGAGCACGAATTCACATCCCATGCCTCCACTCGAGCTGGAGTTCGGGATAAGAACTGGAGATGATTGGACTCCGTCTGCTTCGGATCTAGTCGTGAAGAAAGTGAAAGCAGTTGTCAAGGAGAACAGTATTGACTATCTGCTTCCTGAAACTGGGCTGGACATTCGTTTCACGAGGACAATCTATCGGAATCTCCTCGTTTCTCCTCACAATACCCCCGAAAGTGGTGCTGAAGTCTCTGACGGCGAAGCCGTTCTGGCAGAGATCCAGAAATGCCTGGAGCAACTTGTCGTCAACTACAGAACAAATCCACACGTTACTCTACCCCCGTTTTGTCATCTACAACTACCGAAGAAAGTTGTTGAAAAGTGCCTACCAAGCGGCGATAGACAGACTGCTTCTACGCATTCAAATTCCGCCGACTCAATTAATGGGGTGGAAGGCAGTATAGGCGGGGAATACATGTTTCCCCCGGTGAACCATTTCGAAGGGACTCGCATTTTTCTATACGATTTCCTGGGAGAGAAGCTTAGCTATGGGTATCCCGAAGGCGGGCCTCTTTTTCCCCAGCAGACAACTCATCTCAGCCTTGGCATGGACGTGATACGGGCCAGTCGTTCGTCCGCCCTTGACGCCAACAAGGGCTTGTCAGAGGAGGAGATGTTGCAAAAAGAGTTCCATTCTTTTTATCGTACTGCATGCAAAATGGCGTTTGAATTGGGTAGGGTTCGGTTAACAGACTCTGCATAAAGGCGTTTATCCCCCTTCAGCCTGGTTGTACTATAGATTTAATTTTTTCTTCTTTGGACATTGTCTTATACCATTTATGTGTACAATATACAGTGATGAAAAGGCGATACAAAATGATGACCCTGTATCTATATTAAGTCTATATTAAGTATCACCACATAGTGATTGTAGAACCGTAAGTAATGTGCTTCGAGAGAAGACGCCATATACTCTGGACTTGCTGAGCCTCCGGGCGCATGGCGCAGGCCCACACGGCAGGAAACTGACGTAGCGAGGGGCGCCAACCGGTTCCACAAGTGCTGGATCACTGGACAGTGGACACACCTTGCTGATTAACACGACATACCTCTTTTTGCTTGAGATACTGTTCCATTCATATTGTCAGGACGTTTTCATTTACTGGACTATTTCTTTCTTTCCTTGGATCTGCATCATTCATGCAGTGAACAGATTCATGCGACTCTAACAATGAAGGTTCTGTGGATTCTGTGACAGCTGCCGACATGGAAAGAACACGGATAGCCAAGGTCGGTCTTCAATGCAATCATTGCCTTATGCTTTCTCCCATGTCTGACCCTTTCTTTTCATGGTTGTAGGTCGAAAATGTTACCCTGGCACGACGTGGCGAGCAGGTTACAGGCACGCTTCACTTGACTCCGCACCATCTCATCTTCTCGCATACTCCTCACGTGTCAGATGAAGCGCAAGCGCAGGGTACAGTTATCAGGCCGCGAGAACTATGGATCACCTACCCTATAATCTCCTTCTGCACCTTTCGCCCTGCGCCAGCTGTATCCAGACAGCCATCGTCGATTCGACTGCGGTGCCGTGACTTTACCTTCGTCTGCTTCTACTTCGCCAGCGAGTCTAAGGCGCGCGATGTCTATGAGACCCTCAAGCAATGGACATGCAAGGTGGGGCGAGTCGATAAGCTCTACGCTTTCACGTATCAGCCCCCGGCTCCGGAGCGAGATATCAATGGGTGGGAGCTGTACGACGCCAGGAAGGAGTGGGCTCGCCAAGGGATAGGGAAGGAGGGGTCCAATACCGGATGGCGGATTTCCCAGATCAATGCCGACTACACTGTATGCTCTCGTCGTGTCTCTTTTCAAATATCCCGGGAGCGTTGCTGACCCGCGCAGTTTTCTCCGACCTATCCGGCCCTGTTACCTGTCCCAGCGACAATATCCGATAATACGATCAACTATGCGGGAAGATACCGTTCGAGAGCGCGAATACCCGTGCTTACATATCTTCATCCCGTCAACAACTGCTCGATTACAAGAAGTTCACAGCCCCTTGTCGGTGTACGGCAGAATCGAAGCATCCAAGATGAGAAGTTATTGGCGGCGATATTCTCTACTTCCCGCTCGGAGAGGCCGTTGGCAAATGTCGCTTCTCCGAACCCTGAACAGGAATCCACCAATTCAAGTCTAGAGGAAGCGCCTGCTGGTAGCAACCCGGACTGTGAATTGACAAATTCGGAAGAATTTGAAGCTGAAATGGTGGCCTCCGCTCGAGGAGGCCGGGAGGAAAAGCCGCATATTTACGGCGCCCAACAGCGCAACCTCATAGTTGACGCCCGGCCTACCGTCAACGCATATGCGATGCAGGCGGTTGGACTAGGGTCTGAAAATATGGACAATTACAAATTCGCCACCAAGGCGTATCTTGGTATCGATAACATTCACGTGATGAGAGAGTCCTTGAACAAAGTCGTTGAGGCGTTGAAGGATTCGGATGTCACCCCGTTGGGTCCCAACAGGGAGCTTCTGGCTAAGAGTGGATGGTTGAAGCATATCGCTGCGATCCTAGATGGGGCAGGCCTGATTGCTCGCCAGGTGGGCCTCCAGCATTCGCATGTGCTCATCCATTGTTCGGATGGCTGGGATCGTACGAGCCAGCTCAGTGCTCTCAGTCAACTATGTCTAGACCCGTATTACAGAACGCTAGAAGGCTTTATGGTTCTGGTCGAGAAGGACTGGCTGGCATTCGGCCACATGTTCCGCCATAGATCGGGTCTGTTAAACAGCGAAAAGTGGTTTCAAATAGAAAACGACAGGATCGGAGGAGACTCGAATCGAGGGTTCGGAGATTCCGGCGGGCCTGGGAAGGCCCTAGAGAATGCCTTCCTAAGTGCAAAAGGCTTTTTCAACCGGGACAACTCCAGTAAGGACTCTCTCGCCGACTCTGATGGAGAACTACACGCCTATGATCATGAGGGCCCAGGACCGAGAAAAACGATACCGCCGAGGACGGCAATCAGTGAAAAGGAGGTCACCAAGGTCAAAGAGACCAGTCCGGTCTTTCACCAGTTCCTTGACGCGACCTACCAACTCCTGTACCAGTATCCTACCCGGTTCGAATTCAACGAACGCTTTCTACGGCGGCTCCTCTATCATCTCTATTCATGCCAGTACGGTACCTTCCTCTTTAACAGTGAGAAAGAGCGGGTGGAAGCCAATGCCAAGGCAAGGACCCGGAGCGTGTGGGAGTACTTTTTGGCTCGGAGGGAGCAATTCATCAATCCCAAGTACGACCCTACTATTGACGACAACAAGCGAGGCAAGGAGCGTCTGATCTTCCCGCGGACGAACGAAGTCCGATGGTGGAGTGAGGTCTTTGGTCGGACAGATGCCGAGATGAACGGGCCTCGAGTACAGGGGCCAAGTCGCTCTGGCCGAAATACTCCCACTGGTAGAAATACGCCTGTAGTTTCAAGAGTCGAGACTGCAGATCAATCCGCCGGCAGTGGCACGCCTAGTAATACGGCTCCCACTGGGATGGCGGCTATCACGGCTGGACTGTCCAGCCTGGGACTGCCCAAGAAGGAGAGCAGTCAAGAGAGCAAGATGGCTGGCAGTCGTACTGGTGATATGGAAGTCGAGATGCGGTGATTCGACGCTTAGAGCCTGTTATGAAGGATACCTGTGGGAAGCATCGGCGTACGGGACTGCATTGATTCGGATGGGCATGGTCTAGTAGAGTAAATTGTGTGGCATGTTTTGATTCGAGCATCGAGCATACCTTGGCGAGCCGTGTTGGAATGGCTATGAATATAAACTACTGCAATTGAGAATTATAATAGCGTGTCGTCTGGTTCTGATCGATCTTGTAAGGCTGTCGGCCGTTGCTAGTGTTATTTATCGCCGGTGGATCCGCGATGGCGGCCGCGCCCAAACAGGAAAAGCGGCCGCGGCGCACAAGCGAGGGCAAACCCCAAACCCTACGCGCGCAATCCCCCACTAACGAACCCTCAGAAAACATCACCTGCCGGGCTTGGGATTTCTACCGCACCTCCGGAGCTCTCGCCTACAAGTCGTCCAGCGTCCTCCAAAACCTCCCCGGCCGAATTTTCCTTCGACGCCAATCTTCTTTCTCTCCAATCCAGCAGAACCCGCAACCATGGCTGCTACCCAGGGAGCTATCTCGAAGCGCCGCAAGTTCGTCGCCGACGGTGTCTTCTACGCCGAGCTGAACGAGTTCTTCCAGCGCGAGCTGGCCGAGGAGGGTTACTCGGGCGTCGAAGTCCGTGTCACTCCTACCGTCACCGACATCAGTACGTTTCCCGATTATCTTTTCGTTTGATTGATGTGGTTTGCGGGGGATTGGTGTGGTGGAAGCGAGACATCGGTTTTCCAGAAAAAAATTTGGAAGAGGAAGATTGGAATGGAATTGAATGGATGCTAACGGATGCTCTTCACAGTCATCCGTGCTACCCACACTCAGGAGGTTCTGGGTGAGCAAGGTCGCCGTATCCGCGAGCTCACCTCCCTGATCCAGAAGCGATTCAAGTTCCCTGAGAACTCGGTCTCCCTCTATGCCGCCAAGGTCCAGAACCGCGGTCTCTCGGCCGTCGCTCAGTGCGAGTCCCTCCGCTACAAGCTGCTCAACGGTCTGGCCGTCCGACGGGCCTGCTACGGTGTTCTGAGATTCATCATGGAGAGCGGTGCCAAGGGTTGCGAGGTCGTTGTTTCCGGCAAGCTTCGCGCTGCTCGTGCCAAGAGCATGAAGTTCACGGTATGTCTAGCATTTCCGCCAGCAGGATAGTCAGTTGGTGTTGGGATCAATCTGGGACTCTTCGAAGTCGACTTTTTGGGGGTGGGGTTGATTTGTTGGATGGGTTGGAAATAAACGTCGCTGGATCAACTGACATGGGCTGTAATAGGACGGCTTCATGATCCACTCCGGTCAGCCTGCCAAGGACTTCATCGACAGCGCTACTCGTCACGTTCTCCTCCGCCAGGGTGTCTTGGGTATCAAGGTTAAGATCATGCGCGGTGCCGACCCGGAGGGCAAGTCCGGTCCCCAGAAGACTCTGCCCGACTCTGTCACCATCATCGAGCCCAAGGAGGAGCAGCCCGTCCTGCAGCCGATCAGCCAGGACTACGGCGCCAAGGCTCTGGCCGCCCAGCAGCTCGCCGAGCAGCAGCGGTTGGCAGAGCAGCAGGAAGCGGAGGCACAGGAAGGTGCGGGTGTGGACCAATATGCACAGGAGTAATCTCTTTTTTTCCCTTCTTTCTTCGTGTCCTTTCTCCTTTTCTTTTTCTTTTTTTCTCGTCATGTTACTCCCTTAAATCCTCTGCATATCATGTCTACTACTCCTCACCTACGCTACTACCTAAACTTCCCGCAATAACTTAAAAAAGAAAGAGAGAGAAAGAAAAATGGTATGGATGACTATCAAAAAAGAGAAAAGACATACCTACTTAAGAGGGTCATCGCTCCATCCTCCTCTGGGATGATCTGATCGGCTCGCAGCGGGGAGTGTGTTGCTGATGGATGCATTTAAAGAAAGAAAAGAGAGGGAGAGAATGGATGACGCTACTACCTGACTCATGTACGAGAGAACGGGCGCAGAGAGTGGTTTTTTTCCAAGTTAGGGCCAATGAAGAAAGAAAAAAAAAGTGGGAAAAAAAATGCTCTGTTATTTTAACTTATTTAACGTAGACACGTAATAAGTATATATATGCTGTATTTGATATATAGTTGCAAAGAGGGATTCATTCGTAGAATATTTTATATAGTGACTTCGTATCATTATATCTAAGCCATGTTACCTTTTTTTTTGGGCTGTCCTTATTTATTTACTCACTGCAAGACTTTTTTTTTGAAAAAAATTGCGAAAGGTCATGATTTATATTTATATCTCACTTAGAATTTGATCTATCATTTCTCATTGCGCTTTCATTTTTTTTCTTTGGTCTGTTTATATTTCGCTTGTATAGTGATATATTTTTTTTCTCCCCCTTCCGTACTTACAAGAAAACTTCAATGTTCATCTCAAGCGTGCTGACGGGGTATTTGAGGTCATACTTCTCCAACACGCTCGGATGCAGGATCCCAAGGGCGCCGATGACGTGCTCCTTACCCCCGATGCGCACGTGGATCGACGCAGCGTGGCCAGGGAGATAGGTTGGATCTGTAAGTAGCAAATATATCAGATTAGTAAAAAGGTTTCCAGCAATGCATGTGACAGTGTGAAAAACTGGATGCTTCCATACCGTCAAGTTCCTCAATCCAGTAGTGCGAGTTAGCCACGGCCGGGTTGTCAAGGTTCTTCTCGCCAGTGACAAAGGTGCACTTCAGCATGGCCATGATACGGTCGAGGAGCCCGTGGACAACCTCGAACCCGCTTGTCTTGCCGTACCAGGCGGCTGCGAAGTGTCTCTCGTTACGACTCTTGCGCTCCAAGGACAGGTCCTTGAACGCTACGTCGCTGACCTCGAAAACCTTGATCGGAACAGTGTGATGCTTGTTCTCCCTGATCGTCTTCAGCAAACCAGGCAAGAGGCTGGTGCGGACCACTTGGAATTCAAGCGTCTTCGGGTTGGCCAGTTTAACAGCTTGCCCATCGTCCTTGCGGTTGAGCCAAGCAAAGTTTTCGTCATGGGAACACAGGATCAGCGGTAACACCTCGGACCAACCAGCCATAGCAGCCTCCGTTCGGATGATATCGCTGAGCTTGTTGACCGGCAGCGGTTGAGCAATGGTCCCCGACTTGCTGGGGAAGGACCGCGGGAGTTCGTTGAAACCGTACGCGATAGCAACGTCCTCCATGATATCCGCTTGATGAAGGACGTCCGCCCGGGTCGGGGGAACGTCGACGTCGATCAGATTAGGAGATTCATTTGAAGGTTTGGCATTGTAAGCCATCCTCTTCAATAGTCGACAAATCTCCTCGGGCGAGAGATTCAGACCACAACATTGGTTAATATAAGAGACCTCGGCCTGGGTAGTCCGCGGTGAAAGATCCGGCACCACTCTGGTCTCATTGTTGTGTTCCGAAACAATCCTGACCGGTTCGACGCTATTGTTTGCCGAATGAGTGGTCTGAAAAGACAGGCGTTGGTAGCGAAACTTACGTGAACGGCTCGGCAGTATACTGAGAAAACATAGTGACCATAATTTTGTTCACAATCTCCAGTTTCGTCTTGTCAAGAGCAGTGATCTCAATGAACACGTTCTTAGTGTTGAGCGTAATTTTTGAATGGTTGCCGTTGATAATCGGTGGCAACGAGCACACAACACGTCTCGAGTCGTAAATGACCGGGTAGACCGGTGAGTCTCGAATGATATGGAGATATCGCCCCAGATGCTTGTCTTTCTGAATTGCTTTAACTTTAGCAATGGTGAAATTCGCCAACAGAATCAGGCCATATTACCTCGTAGAAGGTCATCAACTCTTCGCCATCCATTTCCTTCGTCTGATTCAAAGGCACGAAGCGGATGTCCTTGGGAGGAAGTGCCTCATAAGTGAACGGTCCTTTAATAGTGTCCAGGTCATGAGTGCCAATGGACACTAACGTCCTCTGCCGGGCAAGGTTCTGGTGGAGCTTGTCTTGCAATGCGATGAACGAGTCGTATCGCGCCTGGTCAAAAGTGACATTTCTAAGAATAGCCCCCGAAACATATGGTCTGATCCTGGCAGTCTGTGTCCGAGTCAATCTCTTGTTCGCGCAGTCTTCCAAATTTATTACCCACTCACATCTTCCTTCACAATGATAGTCTCCAGTTCTCCTTGAGGAGGCACCAGTCGGTAATTTGGCAGCGATTTCCGACCCAGGAAGATGTTGAGCATCAGAGAGATGCCCTCGAAACAAAGGAGGTCATATCTACACTGTTGTCAGCAACGCTCTCAGGATCACATCATAAATGGAGAACGGACCGATTCGCCGGAATCTCGATCTTGAGCTGGGGAGGCTCTTGCTTTCCATCCACGATCGGCCGCTCTGAGTTTGTTGTCTGTATCTCCTTTAGCACAATACTTGCGCTGCCAGTGTCGCCATAGCCTTACGTCTTCATCGAGCTCAATGCCTGGTTGACGTGGTTAGTTCAAGCCCCGCAGGGGAGGGGAATGACTGAATTACCGAACTCGAAGCATAACTCGTCAAACTCCTCCGTAGTATACCTAGCAGAGAATTGATTAACATATTAAATAACAAAGTATGGGCAGACAGAAGAGCGCACTCACTCTCGGCCCAGCTCCTTGAAGAGGGCGGCCTTGTCGACCGAGATAGTAGGCATGACGAGACTGATTTACGGGCGCCACAGAACGGGAGGGGGGTTCGGTTCTCGTTATTGTGAGCAAGTCGACAAGAAATCGGACTTACTCTTGTTCGAGGCAGAACAAGCACGAGCAGGCGACAGCAGGCTCTGTTCTGCCTTCACACGTCGACGAGTGCTTTTTCTCAGTTCGGTTGACACATTTCTCTGGACACGCCGAAGCCGCTGCACGGCCACAGCGCCCCTCGTTGCGGTGGCCAGTGCAGCCCCCAAGGCCCCTCACCAGCCACAAACCCGGTCGCGCGCGCTCCCAGGCGAGAGTCTCCAGAGCCATACCCCGACCGGCCTGCCAGCGAGCCTCAAGCTCACGGTCAGACATTTGGCCATCTACAACACCAGAATAGACCGCTCGTTTGTTTTCCCCGGTTCGTTATCATCCCAATCCAAGCAGAAGCACTTCGCTGCCATTTCTGAGGTCCATTCACGGCCGCTCTGGGGTCTCAATCCGAGTCTTGAGGTATGTTTCACGGCCACTGCAGCGGCTCAGCGTGTCACAGGCCTCCTGCCTGTCCAAACCCCACGAAACTCTCTGCCGGTCTTGTCCTGGCAACCTCAATCCCCCCTCCCATGCCCACACGCCCGCCCAAACCAGTCGATACTGATGCAAAGCTGTCTTTCTAGTGCCAAAACCTGCCTGGCGTCCATGCAGGACTTGCGCTCTTGGAATTATTGAATTACATCCTGTTTGTCTGGTCACTGGGTCGAGATACTGCCCCCCCAGTGTCTACTTTCTCGAGGACTTGGACCTGCCACATCCTAGCCTCATCGCTCCCTTTTGACAGCCCCGTAGCTCACGTACAGATCTCGCGATGGATTCCCAAGTCGAAAATGACGAGCTCTACCCCATCGCCGTCCTCATTGATGAGCTGAAGGTTTGCTACATCCAAAATCTCCTGGCTGATTCCGCGCGTGAGATGGTAAGGGTGCAAACTAACGAGAGGTGCGCATAGCACGATGACGTCCTCCTTCGTCTAAATGCGATACACCGTCTTTCTACGATTGCTTTAGCCTTGGGTCCGGAGCGGACGCGAGACGAGCTGATTCCGTTCCTTGATGGTCAGTTCCTGCCTGTGTAACGCATCATCGGAGATGACAATGGTCTAACAGGGACTGCTTTAGACTCCGTTGAAGATGAGGATGAAGTTCTGACAGCGCTCAGTGAGGAACTGGGCAACTTCGTAGAGTATGTTGGGGGTCCGGAGTACGGGCACGTGCTTCTCTCTCCGCTGGAGAATCTGGCGGCGATTGAGGAGCCTCTAGTCCGAGATAAGGTGGGACACATTCAGGTTAGGCTATCTCAATTATTCTCTAATGGTTTCGCAGGCCGTCGAATCCCTCAACAAGATTTGCGAGCAGCTATCCCAAAAGCAGGTGGAAGAGGAATTTTTACCCATGATCTCCCGCCTGTCAAAAGCGGATTGGTTTACTTCGAAGATCTCTGCCACCGGGCTTTACTGTGTCGCATATCGTAAAGTTTCCCCGGCTTTGCAGCAGGCCCTCCGACAGCAGTTTGGGGGTCTCGTACACGATGAGACGCCCATGGTGCGGAGGCAGGCCGCGAACAACCTGGCCAAATTTGTCAAGGAGTTGCCTACTCAAGTGATTATAGATGAAATGATTCCCTTGTTTCAATTCCTCACGAGTGATGATCAAGATAGCGTGCGTTTGCTCACAGTTGAAATTCTGATCTCCATTGCCGAGGAGATCCCCAAGGAACAGCAGTCAAGCCACGGTGTACTTTTGACGTCGTTGAGGAACTTGTTCGAGGACAAGAGTTGGAGAGTGAGGTACATGGTGGCCGATAAATTTGAAAAGGTATTCGTTTTGAGCTCGCAAGTTGGTCCAGGTCCCATGCTAATTGCTTTCTTTAAAGATGGCCAAAGCTGTCGATGACGAGGTTGTAACTCGCGATCTCGTGCCGGCATTTGTAAAGCTTCTCAAAGATAATGAGGCCGAAGTACGCACCGCAATTGCTGGCCAGATACCTGGTATGTATTCTGTCAGATCTTGAGTGTACTTCGCCGGCTGATTACTGCTAGGTTTCTGCAGCTTGATCGACCGCGAAACGCTACTTAACGAGATCATGACCAGCATTGAAGACCTGGTCTCGGACCAATCCCAACATGTCCGTTCTGCTCTGGCTACCCAGGTCAGCGGACTGGCCCCGATCCTCGGAAAGGACGAGTAAGTTTTGACTCTTATGGTGCCTGATGGTTCGGCACGAGACTTACGGCTGATTCAGAACGATCGCGCACCTTCTACCAATGTTTCTGCAAATGCTGAAGGATGAAAACCCGGAGGTTCGTCTACACATAATCTCGAAGCTTGACATAGTGAACAAGGGTATGGGCATTTCTCTGAGGCCTTCCATAAGTGAACTCCGACAGAGCGTCCTACTGACCATTGGCCCAGTTATTGGTATCGACCTCCTCTCCCAGTCACTCCTTCCTGCCATTGTTCAGTTGGCCGAAGACAAGCAATGGCGTGTCCGCCTGGCCATCATCGAATATATCCCTCTTCTTGCTAGCCAGCTTGGCGTCAAGTTCTTCGATGAAAAGCTCAGCAACCTCTGTATGGGTTGGCTCGGGGACACGGTCTTCTCCATCCGGGAGGCGGCTACACAAAATCTCAAGAAGCTCACAGAGGTTTTTGGCGTGGAGTGGGCAAACGGATCAATCATTCCCAAGGTCATGGCTATGGGACAACATCCCAATTATCTTTACAGAATGACGACTTGCTTTGCAATCTCGGTAAGGGCCCTTGCTATGAGGATCTGTGTGACATTCTTCGTTCTAACTTGTTCAGACTCTTGCACCTGTTGTCAATCTCAATATCATCGAAGCGTCTATACTTCCCATTCTTGATAAATTGGTGACGGACGACATCCCTAATATCCGTTTTAATGTTGCAAAGTCGTACGCAGTGCTGATTGATACATTACGACGTCTTCCCGCAGAGGGCACCCTCCAGGATCTGGAAAAATCGGGCCAAACGGGAACTCCATCACCACGCGGGCTGGAACTGATTCAGCAACGGATCCTCCCCAATCTGGAGAAGTTGCAGGAAGATGAGGATGTTGATGTCCGATATTTTGCCACAACTGCCGCAGGCGGCCACGAAGAAGTTATGCAGACCTCGCCGTAGGTTACTATCGTCAGAGAGCATCCTTGGCAGTTTTGCACTTCGGTTGTGGGTGTAGTGGGATCTATTTCCAGAGAAGCGAAGGAAGACTTCTGACCCATAGTTATACGTGGAAACTTGGGGACGGGTTGTCCTGTCAGGTTAGAAACATAATTAGCATTTTTGACAGACATGAAAAAGAAAAATGCACTGTGGCGGTTTACAATTCAAAGAAAACGTATGACTTCGTATTCCTCGTCAGCATGCCTCGCTGCAGAAGACGAGGATGCCGCTGGATACAGCATATACGGACCCACCAAATTGGTAATACAACTAGTCATCATATTGCGATCCCGTAGAAAGATTTGCAAAGGGTCCGGGAGCATGTCTATGTAGACACGTTATTGAAGCAAGAAATCAAATAAGAAGCCATCAATCAGGGACAATTACTGTAGAGATTGGATGTTCTCATCTGGTGGATAAATACCTTAGGTAGGTAATCCGGTATCCGCACGTGCGGCCTGCCGTCCGCACGTTCATTTGTCAGCATCGGGTGCTTTCCTGACAATGTTGTCCTTTCGACTTTGTAGCAGCAGAAATGAGTATTACAATTCTGTCTGTTGCAGGCAGCTCAAAAATTTGTCATACATATAGCTCTTGTTCATTTCTTGTGTCATAATCTGCTGCCTTCTAGTTATATATCTGCAGGAAGTCGTGTGAAATACCTCTGATGTGCTTGTATTGAAACTTGGATCTCCTAATAAGGAAGCCGGTCCATTTTCAGCATTCTTTAACTTGCTCCTATACAAGTTTGTCATTATAATATTCAATTGATCCTGAAATTGTGCCACATACTTACCGTGATTGCAACAATGTCTCTCTCATGGCCCTATCATTTTGTGTCCCTGTCGGAAAAGGAGATCCAGCGTCGTCGGGATGTTTTGGACCTCCGTGGTTATTATGCGCAGCTTTCTGCCCTTGCAGTTATTGCTGCAATTTCTCTTTATCGGTTCTATAGGGGGCCTCCTACAAGACGAACGATAACCAAGAGATCGTGGTGGGACTCACCACCTTTTCAGGGATGGACAGAAACTCGGAAGCAATACTCTATCACTCTTCTCTGGTTGCTGTTTTTGCTAGGTCTCTCCGTGTGGAATACCGGCGATGGTATGTTTAGATATCCAGAAGCCAGATCGACATAGGGCTTAGGGTGCAGTTCCTAGAAACGCTAATGGTTTGACAGATTATCTTCACCTAACCAAGGCTTTAGCGAATGTTTCGCTGTCCCAGCTACCTTTTCAAATGCTCCTTGCTCCTACGTCGTTCATCTTCACTTCAAATCCGGCGCTACCCTCCCTCTTATCATCTTTGACATCAATTCCCCAGACGACGCTGGCACCTTATCATCGTCTTTTCGGTCGACTCATCATCGTCCCTCTGCTATGTGGTCATGGCATTTTGTATCTCCTCTTCTATGTGCAGTCTTCTCACCCACTTTTCGGAACGTTGCTTGCAAAACGTATTCGGGATCTGGATGTCCAGTGTGGGCTTGCGGCGCTTGCAACAGCCCTTCTGGTATTGATCTTTGGTCGTTCAACTTTGTGGCAACTTAGGAGCTTGCAATGGCCCGGTCTGAGGAGTGCGGAGGAGAGACGACGAGTTTTCTACATCGGTCACCTGGTGCTCGTTGGCGCACTTCTGGCTTTGGCATATTCCCACGTCATCTATGCGCGACCTTATGTCCTTGAGGCTATCGGAGTATCCATCGCTAACTTGGTGTATTGTTGGCTGCTTGTTGGGAAAAGGAAGACCTGAAGATTCCCTTCAATTTCCAAATTATCCATGTCCATATCTTCAATAGGAAAAAAAAAAGAAGAACACAACTCTATTGCACCATGTTAAATCTGACGAAAGGAGACTGTCGCTGCCTCGTCCGTAAATAGCCTACTTCGAACTATCGTAAACATCATCACTGGTGCTTTCCTTGCCGTCTGGCATTCCTTATTGCCTGCTAAGGTTCAGCGAGACTCTCCTGGCGATAGAAACGGGTACAAGTAATCTAAAAATACAAAAGGTCGCGTGTCATTTGTTACACAGCAGCAGGGGTGAGTTCGTGATGATTCTGGATCCTTTGGACGGGTCTGGATTTCTGACTCCCGTCCCGTTGCAAGGCACGCAGCCAAGTCGGGCTTAGTGGCCGCGATTGTGCAGGGACCGTCACCGAGGAATAATTTCTACGATGTAATGGACAAATTAACAACGCCCCTGGCGATTGAACAGTATCAGAGCGCATGGTCGCTGAAGATACGCGTTCCCTGAGAGAGCTTCTGCCACACTTGGCATCAGCCTGGAGAACTGCGTCACTCAGTCGACTGACAACGACTTGCTGGCCAAGCTTTTCCGGGGACGACGCACGTGGACACGACGCACCGTGCATCGAGACCGTCGAACTTCGAGACAGTTGTCAAGGGAGGCCAACCGCAGAGCACTTGGTCTTCTCGACGCTCTTTATCCTGCCATGTGCATTTTGTCACTCGTTTATTCCTCCAAATAATTGATGCCTGTAAACCGGGCGCGTCAACGCTCACTGCTGATTTCCTTGTTTATATATACGCTCGATCTCATATGAATCGGTAAAGCGGGATGCGGCTTACGCGGCTCGTCATCCTGCTGGCAATTGCCCTTCTAGCTGTTCTCACCATCCTGCTTCTCAAGGAAAATTCCAGCGCTCCGTTAATTGACATCGCCACCAACCCATTCGAGCACAGTCTTCCAGCAGACTTCAAGAGCTTGTTAAGTCCGACGAGTGAACAGTCCCATCCGATCGCGAAACTCATCAACGATGCGAACGACCAGTTCGAAAAGTTACGGGCCCGACAGTCGACGACCCTGGCCGAGGCCGTGAAGGAGTATCGCCGCCGCTATGGGATGCCACCGCCGCCAAACTTTGACAAATGGTTTGAGTTCGCGCAGTCGAGAGGTGTTCAGCTCATCGACGAATACGACACGATTTATGATTCCCTGTTGCCTTTCTGGGCCCTGCCCCCCAAGGTTATCCGTGAACGCGCTCGAGAGACGCTGGGATTCGACAATGCTGTGATTGGGCTTTTGATCAGGGACGGCAAGGTCACCAAGGTGGAAGGCGGGGGAGATGGGTATAAATGGCAGCGAGAAGCAACTGTCGGCATGATGAAGGATTTCGTCCAATACTTGCCCGACATGGACCTTGTCTTCAACACCCATGACGAACCTCGCGTGATAGTTCCCCATGAAGATCTACAGCGAATGGTGTCTTATGCAAAGGAGGTTGCGATTCCGGCCGCCTCAAGCAATCCATCGCCGCGCAATGCGTGGTCGCCGAGACCATCGGATGTGAACAAAGGCGATCGGATTGAGGAGGTACGCACTACTCGCTTCAACAGATTTGCCCATCAGCCTACTTGGACGCACTCCCGTATCTCCTGCCCCGTGGATAGCCCTGCCCGATCTCTCGATGAGGACCCCGCAGACAATACCACTGCGTACTCATATGGTGAACTTGGCTTCATATACAACACCACGGCCTTTTCTGACATTTGCTTGACACCTTCTCTGAGGAACACCTTTGGATTCTTTGACCGACCGAATGCATTCGATATCGTTCATGATCTGTTCCCTGTATTCTCACAGAGCAAGATATCCAGTTTCCAGGACATTCTATATCCAAGCCCGTGGTACTGGATTGGGAAAGTTCCGTATGACGCGAGAAAAGACTATAGCTGGGATCAGAAAGCGGATAAGATGTACTGGAGAGGGTCGACAACTGGAGGCTTTTCGCGCGCGGGCGGTTGGCGCCGGCAGCATCGACAGCTATTAGTGAAGAAAATCAACGCTCCAGACGAGGCAAAGATTCTCACCAAAGATGAGAAAGGGAAATGGATCACCAAGGGAGTTCCCCGCAAAGACTTCACTAATTTATTCGATGTCAAGTTTACGTTTATTGGCCAGTGTGACCCGGACGACTGCGAGGCACAGAAGCAATTCTTCCAGGTTGTTAAACCAGCGGGCCAGCAGGATGCTTGGGCTTATAAGTATCTCCTCGACATCGATGGGAACGCCTTCAGTGGTCGCTACTATGCCTTCCTACTTAGCAATAGCTTGGTCTACAAGATCGCTATTTTCCGTGAATGGCACGATGAGTGGCTCCGGCCATGGGTCCACTACGTCCCCTTGAGCTTGAAGGGTGACGACTATGTGGAAAGTGTACGCTACTTTATTTCCGAAGACGAAGGGAAGATCCAGGGTCCGCGTTTGGCCAAACAAGGCAAGGAATGGGCACAGAAAGTGCTTCGTAATGAGGATCTGGAGGCATGGTTTTTTAGACTGCTGTTAGAGTGAGTTTTCCCTCTTTTTTTTTCCCCTTGCAAGTTCACCCGCGGCTAACTTCTGACTACTAGATATGGGCGGTTGATTGATGATAATCGAGAGAAGTTGGGCTTTTCTCTATGATCATCATGTCTGGTATCATGTGTTCGCCACACCTGTATCCACGACGATTGACGGGATCATTGGGAATGGTTTGAGGTTGTCCATTCCCCAGTCTTATAATTTTTCGTTGCTAATATCTTTATTTTCGATCGGTGCAACTTCGGAACTGTGGCTATGTGCTGGGTGCATACATAATCTTAACGTTGGCGTTGGCTTATGGGGGCTCCTATTGTATTTGTATAAAATTTTTATCATTTCATCACCGCATCTTAGAGAGAAGGGTGGATATGGTTTGCTTGGTAGCATACCCTACTACATGGTAAATTTGAGACCCAGTCCCCCACGCATATTGTATAGTTCTCATGGCAACTGGCCAGAGTAGATTGTGCCCAGGTAACTTGGGATATATTGTAAATTATCCTAGCGTTAACAATGCTTACTGTTGAAAATTTATATTGCAGCCAGTCATCGCAGGTGTTGACGTCGCGGTTTGTCTGTTCTATAGCTAGACGACTCCGATGACGCAGCGGCGATAGCTACCAAGGTTTAGGGGTATTGGGGCGACGATCGGTGGCACGCGAGCTACCTAACGTAGCTGGACGTTAGCTTAAAACGTTACACCATGTAATAATAGCTGGTGACAAAGAAATTCTTCACAGTGGAAGCTAATAATAATAATAATATCTTGTACAGCAGCGTGGGGCAACACAATATTGTGCAAGAACCCGACCGACATTGAGCTGCGGCGCCGTTCGGAGCCTTCATGGCTGACCAGCTGCTGAGAGCCCTGGGCTCCCTTGTCGCTTTCAGCTATGGCCTCTTCAACCTGCTCCTCTATACTGCTACAGCTCTGAAAGATGGCACGTTCTTCAAGAGGCCTACAGAAAAGGAGGACCTGGAATTACGATTAGGTGTGTATATTCATTTCTGTCCGTTTTTTGTCTTGAATGCTGCATTCTTGGCTTTCTCCTAGTCATTCCTTACCCCCGACTACAATGCATATATAGTTCCATGTACTGTACTGTTCTACCGCAGCACATGGAAACACCAGACAAATGACTAATCGACTACTTTCGAGCATATTTTAGCTAGAGATCGCTTCTGGAATTTATCCAAGCAGTGGTCTGGCTGTTTCAGTCACCAGTTCCTGACGCTGCGCGACGGATTTAAATTCCACTACGTCACCAACGATGTTCCCAGCAGCCGGACGACGACCTCTCGTCCCGACCGACCGCTCGTCATCTTCCTCCATGGCTTCCCCGATAGCTGGGCGTTATGGCGCCACATCTTCAGCTCCACTTGCATTCGCGAATCGAGCTCGTTAGTTGCGGTCGATTTACCGGGATACGGTGGGAGCGACCGGTTGGAGAAATACACAGCTACGGACGTGCTGGAGAAATTGACCGAGTTTATCGTCGCCGTGAGGGAGCGGTATGAGATTGACAGTCAGACGAATGGAAAAGCTACGGGAAGAGTCATTATTGTTGGCC
Organism: Rasamsonia emersonii CBS 393.64; assembly: GCF_000968595.1. Lineage (NCBI taxonomy): Eukaryota > Fungi > Ascomycota > Eurotiomycetes > Eurotiales > Trichocomaceae > Rasamsonia > Rasamsonia emersonii. The sequence continues at coordinate 7,753 of NW_013562990.1, read as the reverse complement.
ATGACTGGGGCTGCGTGCTGGCTATGCGCCTCGCGGCTGACGCTCCTCAACTGGCGGACAGGTTTATCCTTTGCAACGGACCTCTCGTATGTGCAAATACCGCTGCAACTTCTAACCCTTGTCTGTTTCCCATCAGGCTGACAGTCTCGATTCGCCATCCAGGCCGGGCTAGTTTCTGCGAACATCAGGAGGCTGGTGTCCTCCTCTGTAAAAATGTTCAAGATCTTTTTGCGTGCTCCGCTGCAATCTCCGTCAATGCTTTCGAAAGCCTTCAATACTCTCAAGCCTGTGCTTCGGCAGCTGGTCCTGTCGGGCTATATCTTCGTTATGCAACTGCCACTGCCCTTGGTCCGCTATCTTGGCTCAGGTGGGAATTACTCGTTCCTGAAGGGTGCCCATAAGATTGCGCACGGTGAAGGGGGAGATTACACCGTGTTGGATGCTGCGGAATCCATGGCGAGCACTCTAGGACCGTCTGCGGAGGAATGTAAAACGGAGAACAGTGATCATGAACGGTATCCCGAAAGCGTCATAAAACAGCGAAGTTCAGGGAACTTTGTCAACATGGCCAGCTACTATAGACATGGAACAGCCGTTACGCCTTGGTCAAAATCGGTCGAAACGATTGCGACTCTCCACAGTCTCGGTCGCGGTAGTGAACTGCGACGATCGAGCAGTCGTGCCGGCGTGTTTGACGACGGACCAAAGGGGTCGCTCAAGGCGAATGCGACCATAATCTGGGCCTCGAAAGATACCGCGCTGGAGCGACAATTGTGCTTGGACGGCATTGGCGATTACCTCGTTCATAACAGCCAGGTGATTACACTGCCACGCTCTGGACATTGCACGCCTATAGAGCAAGAGAGCCGGGTAGCGTTGCAGAAGGTGATCGAGTGGGCTGTCGGAGGGGAGAAGGAAGACATCGGGTCGGTTATAGAGGCAAGCTACGCCGGAGCGGCGGTGACCCTTCGAACCTAGCGCATGCGGATTTAGGAAGTATCAAACCAAGCAAGCGGGGGAAATAGGAATCTGTCTCTGATAAGTGACATGGAAGATTGAGTATAATACAGTGTATTATTATGATCATTGTTATTTATGTTGACCTTAGCGAATGGCAAGAAGGGATTTTTCAAGATGAATGTCTCTTGAGAGCTGTAAATTATATATTATTGCGGGGAAAGTTGGTGCAGCGCTGATCCGTCCCGTATACTCCGTACTTGGTTGTGATTGGGTTTTCGGCGCTGTGTGTGGGGGGAATGACATCAAGCAGAGCAGCAGAGCAATTGCTATCAGCGCATCCACTGCGTTTAGATGCTAGATATGTGAGGAAGTGGCTCAAATGGCTGATTTTGGCACAGTCAATAAGAAGAGCGTGGTGCATAGCTATTTCCTTATCTGCGTAACTATATAGCATTAGGCGTCCTGGAGGTCAATTATTGGCATTGTGTTGCCCATATTGTGCCATTTCTATGCTATAGGTATACAGAGTAAATGCAAGCAATTCTGCGCGGTAAAGAATGGCAAGGAGATTCAGGAAGATTGGACCCAGCAGAGCATGCCCCTTGTGATCATTGCTGGTTCCCAGTCTAAAATGAAATTACCTGGCCAGGGAAGCTTGGCCGTGCGGCCCAAGGACCAGAAGCATCCGAGAGCTTTCTCCAGGCTGCTCCGACATCTCGACAGGTGGGGCACCCTGCCTCAGCATTGTCTCTCCCAAGCCCTCAATTGCTGTTTTCTTGTATATAGCCCGTCGCTGCGTTGCTTTTAGTTTTCTGTACTGTGCTTCTCAGGCAGCATGCCATTCTTGTCTCAGACGGTAAGTCTTTGTTATCAGCACATACAAATATACCTGTCATTCCGCTCAGGAGGAGCAACCTGGCTGATAGCATGGGAGGTTACAGCAGATGAAGTGACCAGTGGCCCTCAGGTTAACCTTTATTGTTCCTCCTCTCTTCGATCGTCTTCTGGTTTTGCGTATAGAGAAGTTGGTGCCGGTTCCAGGGTGTTTGGATTAGAAAGTCACCGACCAGCCATGGCTGCGCGGGGTGAGGCAGTCTACTGTACAGTGAGCTTGAGTCGCCATCATCCTGAGCTACAGCAATGATTTCTGACAAGAAGACAGCTCCTTATGACCGACAATTATCTCCCGGGTATGCATTGTCTTTATCCGCTGAATGGGCGTCGGTTATACTGATGTCACCCTAGGTGCGGCTGTCCTGGCACATTCGTTACGGAACAATGGAACAAAAGGGAGATTGGTCGCTCTCTTTACACCGGAAACTCTCAAAGAGTTGACAATCAACGAGCTGAAGGTATGATTCATAACTGCGAATTGGCGTGTTAGCTGCCGCTGACTAGCGAAGACACTTTACGATGAAGTCATACCTGTCCGCCGCTTCACGAACGGCACCCCAGAGAACCTCTACTTAATGGACCGACCGGATCTGATTTCGACGTTCACGAAGATCGAGCTCTGGCGCCAGACACAATTCGATCGCATTGTATACATCGATTCAGACGTCGTAGCGGTTAGGGCCCCAGATGAACTATTGTCCTTGGATGTGGATTTTGCAGCAGCACCAGACGTTGGGTGGCCCGATATCTTCAACAGCGGGGTCATGGTACTTCGTCCAAATATTCAGGACTATTACTCTCTGCGTGCGCTAGCAGAGAGGGGTATCAGCTTTGATGGAGGCGACCAAGGCCTGCTGAACACCCACTTCAAAAATTGGCACAGATTGAGCTTCACGTATAATTGCACCCCGAATGGAAACTACCAGTATCTCCCGGCATACAAGCATTTCGAGAGTACGATCAGTCTGCTTCATTTCATTGGTCCCCAGAAACCATGGAACCTATCGAGATATGCATTCCCTAGGGGAACACCGTATGATCAGCTCCTTGGAAGATGGTGGGCTGTGTACGATCGACACTACCGGCCTCAGGTAAGGATTCCTCATAATGACAGCCTTTGTGTCTCTAAATTTCCTCTTTAGCCCCCTCCATCCCAAATCAGCCAGCTCGACGAATCGGCGGGAGTTCCGAAGTTCAACAATACTTCAGAGATAGGAGCTCCGATTCATACGACATTGGAAGCGTCACCTTCCCAATCTTCCATTGTACAACAGCCACCTTCGATATCTTCAGCAGGACCTACTCTCCCACACTACCAGGAAAGCGAACAGGTTGCTGAGGATCTGCAGGTCGTGCAACGTTCGCTGGTGCCTGAAGCTCTCGTAGAACCTGGACCTGTCCATGATCTGCCGACAGAACTGGTGCACGCGAAGCCAGTGAGCTCACCAACCATGTCTCATGAACCACGAATATCTAGCGCGCCGGAAAAGTCGCATACAGACGTTCCGAGTGTGGTACCATTATATGTGCGTGGTGAAGAGCATGTTTCCGTATCTGCCCATTCGCCAAGCAGGCAGCCTGGAGCTCCTCCAACGCTGCAGACGTCGCTATCATATGGCCAGAAGCAAGAGGAACCATATCACTATCGACTGAAGTCTGAGAAAGACGCCTTTCACCTTACTCAGAAGCCTCCTTCGCCCACGCAGCGGCCATTCTCACCACCAAAGGCGGAATGGGATGCAACCCGGTATGGCTATAACCCTATAATCAATCTATCTGGTAGTATCCAATTGACCAAGCACAGGGAGCCACCACCTCGTCACTCAAAGCCGGAAGCAATAGGCCTGCAGAAAAAGATCTACAATATGTCTGAAGACACAAAGCTTTTCCGGCCGCCGTCGTCATATCCAGAAGCACCTAAGAACATGTACTACGAGGTTCCCAGCGTAAAGAGGGAGCCACAGAAACTGGCGCAGATATTCCCCTGGGAAGCCCGTGCTGTCAAGCCCACGCGGGTGTTTGCCGATGAGGACGTAACAGTAACAGTAACAGTCACCGAGCCGGGTAGCGTGTCCTCACTTGGCAGCACTACGGATGATACATCGTGTACTCAGCCATCAACAGCATCGTCTTCAGTGTCGTCTGTCCAATCCCAGGTACCGCCGCCGGGAGATATATGGAAATCCTACTCCGCGCAGTCAAACGCATGGGATGACATTCCAGAGATAAGAGTGTACATCGAGGCGGTCAAAGAACAATGGCTTAGGAGAGGGGGAAGAAGTAATGGTGATGGTCGAAGAGCAATCTCCGATTCAGGAGGAGAGGAGTCTGAGTCTGGCTGCTGTAAAACGACGACGACAACAAACGAAGCCAACCGCTCCAGTCTTCCTGGCACTCCTGCCCCCGTGCGAAAGATATCTGAAGCAACTACGACAACCGGAACCGGAACTGCTACAACGCGAAAATCACTATCCGCAGCCGAAGAAGGCGTACCAAACCAGGAATCCGAGTCCGACTGGGTGGGTGTCACAGTCGACATGTTCCTGCATCTCCTGCGAGCAGTCTACTCATACTGGGAATTGACAACAGAATCCTCTGGTCCGGCTGGAAGAGCTCCGACAGCGACAATGACAACAATAACAACAATAGGTCAGGCTAGTATTCGAAAAAGAACAGACGGGGCCTGGGTCCCTAGGGATAGAGATAGGAGTGCAGGTCTTAGGGGGGCTGCGAGAGTGGGAGTGAGAGCAAGAACTCTCCGGCAAGAGGGACTGACTTAAATTAGGTTTATCAGGGATAGTCACCTTTTCTTTTTCTCTCCTAGTCTTCATCTCATTTGTAATAACGAATTACGTACAGTACAATTATTTCCTTTTTTTTTTAATTTTCCTTTCCAGTCAGTCAATCAGCCAGTCAGTAAGTAATAAATACATATATCTGTATGTATGTACAGAGCTCGGAAACAAGTCCACTTACTTAGCACTAAGCCACGAGAAAGAAAAGAATGATGATAGAATGGGGACATATTTTTCCCCACTTGTCTTCAAGATTCTCCGTCGTAGTCTTCATCATCTTCTTCGCTTCCTTCCGGCCGGCTGAACTTGGCACTTGGTACTTGGGTTCGTTGTACTACATACGGAAACGATATATATATTCCACTGTACAATTGTGTTGACAGACAGACAGACTGTCGTCATGTTCCCAATATATGACGACAGTGACAATTATGGGTGTTCTGTTTCACGAAACTACGCTTCTTTTTTATGTTATTTGCGCCTACTGTACAACATCGTCAATTTCCCAAGTTTTGAGATTGTGTCCTACTTGAGAAATGTCCAAGAAGAAGAAGAGCAAGAAGAGCAAGAAGGTGAGGAGGATTTTTTTTTTGCAAGATTGATTCGTTGCCCGTCGGCGCCCGCGCCATCTAGTTGTATACAATTTTTATTTTATTAGAGGACAGTACAGAGGTACGCCACCCATTGTTGACCCTGAGAAGAGTGTATGAGAACAAACCCGCAGGCCGTGAAGAATAATGCAATGCATGCATGTAATCAATAGGGGAAAGGGGGGGAGTTATGCCAGCAAACCCGAAACCCGAAACCCAAACCCAAAAACCCAAAACCGATAAGCTAGCCCAAACAAGTTATGAAAAAAAGTCCACCTCGTTTAAAGCTTTTTTCCCTTCCGGGAGTAGAACTCGCACTGCTTGATGTGCCGCGACTTGCCCGTCTTCTCATCGAAGATACAGAATCCGTAGTTAGCGGCGTTCGGAGGAGTATAGACTAGAGGAAATCTTGTGTCAGTGCATGTAGCTACGGGACACAAACAGCTTTGGCCAACGTACGGTGAAGGGAAATAGCGAAGTTGTTGGGATCTGGGTTGGATATCCGGTGGAGCCCGAGCTGTGTAGGACACACACATCAGTCACAAACTCATATCAAGGACTGGTACATCGTATGACTCACTTTGTCGGACATGTAGGTGACCTGGTTTTCGTGATACACTGTCTCTTTGGTGACTTTCAGGGGCGACTCTTGGCCATTTGCAACCTTCTCCTTCTCGGGCCATGCGTAGAGGGTTTCTTTGAGCGACCCTTTGAGAACCTATGTGACGAGCTATGTGAGCTTGGATAATGTGGAATAGAATTCGCCTCCATACCTTCATGACACAGTGGGCATTGGCATGATCGTGAATTGCACTGCCTTTACCGGGAGTCCAGACAAGAATGAGCTAATTCAATGAATCGTTCGAGTCAGCAGATGAGACATAGCTTTCTGCTTGAAATGCAACTAACCAGGTTGCTCTTCCCATTTCCCTCGTCAACCAAGTTCCTAGTATACGTCTTGCTCGGATCACCGAATGCGTAGCGACCCCATTCAGCCTCATTGGAGGTATATTTCTCCATCAGGCGCTGGATGTCTAACGGATCGACATCGTCAGAGTCGAGTCCTGAACTGGGACCAAGAGCTGCACTGAGCTCTTCCACAAGCTTTTCGAAAGCATCCGGAGAGCCGTCCTGCTTCTGGTTGTGGCAATCGTGGCAACCAGTGGAAGACGGGCAGGATGTCGCATTTGTTTTCAGATACGGCATCTTGGTCAAGCTCAACGGGAAGCAATTATTCCGTATCGTTGGTAGTCGTAGTCCTCAACAAGGGCGGTCAGGTAGCTAGCTAGGTATATGCAAGAGCGACGAATCGTATAGATAAGATAACTAGAGATAAAGATCGGGATTGCGTCGCTCCACCACAGCTTTATATATAGCGCAAAAGGAGGGTACCTAGAGGTCAAAGAAGCTCGTCCACTTTTTGAGAACAAACAGGAGTAGTACAACTGTTCCCAGGGTTCGTTGAAAGTATCATGATAACTTTAAATGAAGTAGGACAGTTGCTCTACCGGCGCTTTCCGAAACAATGGCGTCAGACCGCTCGTGGTCGCTGACCGACTTTAAGCGACCCACTCTTTCCTTGATGCCTCAGGCACCAACACCAGCAGAGGAAACACCCCGCCACTTCGACTGTGCCACCGCCTACTCTGTACTCCGTGCATAGATCCAGACGGCAAACAGCTGATTCCACAAAAAAATCCACGAGAAGAACTGCCACGCATTGGCTCGTGTCCGTCATTTTTTGATCGCACGACTGCTCAGCAGGCGCACATTTCGGAGACTGGATTATCGATTTCTACTTTGAACGCCTGAAAGCTAGAGGAACAATGTCGAGCACTGTGGAAAAGGTTGGACGACACAACGCCTTCCCCGAGATATCATTCTCTGCTGGACAATTTCGACTGACGAGGTGATGGAAATGTATAGATCAAAGAGATCGAGGCCGAGGTTCGTGGAATTCCTCTGATTATTTTCGTTCGGAGGCCAGTTGGTCGGCCCCAGAATGATATGCTGATGGTTGTTCCTATAGATGGCCCGGACTCAGAAGAATAAGGCTACGTCGTTCCACTTGGGTATGTGCATAAAACAAAGACAACAAGTCCGACGTCAATGTGGTAGGGCGAATAGCTGATACATGGGGGCACAGGACAGCTAAAAGCTAAACTCGCAAAATTGAGAAGAGAGCTTTTGAACCCACCTGGCGGTAGTGGTGGAGGTGGCGGTGGTAGTAAGTGTCTTATTATCAAACACACGAAGATGCCGATCTTCTGACCTTGATGATCAGTTGGATTCGACGTCGCCCGTACTGGTGTTGCCAGTGTGTATGTCTCTTCACATTCCCACTTCAAGGATTAGCAGCTGACGTTACCGTCAGAGGCTTTATTGGCTTTCCTTCGGTTGGCAAGAGTACCTTGATGAGCAAATTAACCGGCCAGCATTCCGAAGGTCTGTACCCAGTGCCAATGCATTACACGTGACCCTGACTGACGTCTGCAGCTGCCGCTTACGAGTTCA
>NW_013562991.1:0-3130 GCF_000968595.1 Rasamsonia emersonii CBS 393.64 | reverse complement strand
AGCAATTCCAGATCGTCTCATTTCATGACGCGTATACTATGAATAGACGGAGACGGGCTAAAGTCGGCTCAGGTTCGGAGTCTGAGAATAGCAATCCCTGATTCCTTCCTCGGTTCAATTTCAACGGGTAAATGGAGCTTTCGAACGTGTATTCTTTTGCGTGCAAGCTCTCTAATTGTCATGCTGCTCGGGATTTGAGTCAATGAGTAAGCACCTCCTGAGGGGTAAAGATTGCGGTGGCGGGGTGATGCCGAGAATGCCGAAAATGCCGAAAACAATCAGCTGCCAGAAACCGAATATCGTGATACCAACAGAAGAATAACAAGCAGGCGTCATTTACACCTATTTCTCGCTGTTCTCCACTTCTCCCGTTCATTCTGTCTGTCCGATAATGAGAAACTCGATCGCCTGTGTTCCATGCCGAACTGCCAAGTTGAAATGTTCACATCGCAATCAGCAACCACCCTGCGATCGATGTAGAGCATCTGGCAAGGCCGATGCCTGTCAATTCCCAGAGCGATGGACTTCTGCCCTACATCGACAGCCAAAGAAACCTCGCCAGCGTCAACGGGATCAGCTTGGCCCCAATCGCGTACAAGTTCTTAATCAGCTGACAAGCGAACCAACTCGACCAGCTGGCCCATCCAGATTCTTAGAGAGTCCCAGTGCTACTGGTAGAGAAATCCAGCGAGATAATACAGGAGAGAGGCAGCTATCTCAAAATCCATTGGACTGGTTGGCGGACGACGTGCAAAATAGCTATTTGCGATGCTCCTACAAGTGGTGCTTCCATCACAAGCCGACTCTCTTACGTAAAATTAGAGATGGCACGATTGACAAGGCCATGGCATGGGCCATTCTCGCCCTGGCGTCGAGGTAATTATGTTTCTTCACAGAGACGGGCCTGACTCCGCCTGATTGAATTCCTGCAGGTTCTGTGCCCCCCCTGCGCCATTCACGTCGCCAACAGACGCCAGCAGCTTTTTTGTTGCCCAAGCAGCGAGGGCCGCACAATGCAGTATCACCAGTCCAAGTATAAGCCGAATTCAGTCGCTCCTCATGCTTACAGGACATAACTGGGGCGCCGGTGATGGCCAAAGTGCCTGGATCTACCTGGGAATAGCAGTGAGGATGGTCGAAATGATGGGCCTTTGTGCCGAGAGGCAAGATCAATCAGACCAGCCATCTTCAGCTGAAGAATTCATCGCTGCCGAGGAGCGCAGACGTACTGCTTGGACATGCTTCCTGATGGAGAATCTTCTCAGTGGTGGCAACAGCCGCAGACGTATCCTAAGAGCGGAGAATATGATGATCCAACTACCATGCGAGACTGAGCAGTTTGTATTTGGTACCCCTGTGCGATGCGAGAGGCTGGATGGCACATTGCCACAATCCACACCCAACCTTCCCATCGGGAATGTCAGCATGCTTGGATACACAATCAGAGTCGCTAAAGTCTGGGGTGATGTTGCCCAGTGGGCATGTTCTTCTTCCGCCTCTGAACAGGACCCCTGGGACCCAGCATCTGAATTCCAGAATCTTTTATCAGCGCTCGAAGATTGGAAATCTAAATTACCGGATCGATTTAAGTATAGCCTATCCTCTCTCGAAGCACACCATTCCCTTGGACAAGGCCAAGCCTTTTGTTATATGCATTGTATTTATTTCATGTCGGTCATGTTCCTTTACCGTACTTACCTTCCACATTTAGGTCTAGCAAAAAGACACGAATTTCGTGCCACATCCGTTGCTCGCAGTCACAGCGATTCTCGTAGTGAGCAGCCAGAATGGCAAGCATATGCCAGTGGTCGCCTCTATACGGTCGCGTCAACGGTGTGTGAAATGTGCGAGGAGATCACTAAATTCGGTGCAGACTTCAGGAGAGGTTTGGTGCCGTGGATTGGATTCACTGTCTACACTGCCGTCGGAGTAATTCTTTATTTGGGTTATTTCCCCATGGATTTCGAGACTGTCTCCGTGGATCGAATAAGGGATAAGATCTCAGTTGGATGCAGATTGCTCACAGAGATGAAACACGAATGGCCAATGGCTGGTCGGTGGGTAAGTAGACACAAGTCCTGATCTGATAATTGCGACCCTGGCACGGCTCACTGATAGACACAGTTCGAGTCTCTTCGACTTATGCAAAAGTTCTATCTGTCAGTTTCCAGAAATAACGATGTATCTCCCGCAGAACTTTCGAGCATCAGAGATGCATTGGTGGATTATGGCGCTCTTCATCATTTCCCCGCCTCCCAGAGTGCAAGTTCAGCAGTGAGGGAGGAATCAGGAAATGTAGGTTCACCACATGATCTATCCATACTTTAATCTGGCCTAAGTGAGCTAAATTGTCGCAGATTTCCTCTCAATTCAGGTCTAATTTCTCGGATAAAAGCAGCATGCCTTGGCAGACCGCATATTCAAATGCACAAAGAGGACCGCCGCAGACTACTCTAAATTTCAATCAACATGATCTGTTTGAATTTCTTCAGCCAGATATCACAGACACAAGTTCCCAGGAGGACGTGGTAAATGCATTCCAGATATTTTGGACGACGTTTCCAGGACAAGTTGGTAGTAATCCGTATTCTGGATAGGGTTTCATATCATGACAGGATATGATTGCATGCTCTTATTCTCTTCTTTTTAAAAATCCCTTCTTTCCTGTCCTAGTGGGACTGGCCTGGCGATCGCCTGCTGCTCAACTGATGGATTCCACTGTGGCTCGAGAATGTGGATCCAAGTTGCCGCAGTGATTCTTAATCTGGACTCCAAAAGTCAAAGAGGGAACAAGATTCGCATATAAGGATATGAACAGAACTTATCCTAGTTCCCCGGTTCCCAAAGTCATTAAAAGTACTTGACATGTCTAATCCAATTCAAAAGAAGCAAGGACTTTTCTCCTCTCTGTTATTGAATGGGAACCATCAATTTAAAGGCATAGGATACCTTAGCTCTTAATCAAGGCAACAGCAAGATTTAGTAATTTTATTATTATTATTATTATTCTTCCATTTTAGAGAGCGTTTTTCAGTCAGAGACTATGCACGCTCTGCCTACCACCTAGGCAGTAGGGCTTAGTAGCTAATATCTATATACAGGTGGGTTATAACTCTCGCGCTCCCAACAC
>NW_013562992.1:0-47439 GCF_000968595.1 Rasamsonia emersonii CBS 393.64 | reverse complement strand
GGCAGTTGTCCCGCCGCGTCGAGGGTGGTTGGGTGCACGACATGAGGCTCAGGACGGTTCTGGGACTGCTCCGGTGTCCATTGGAAGCTTCTGATCTCGCCAACAGCGAGGCCCTGGCCGTCCCATGCAAGATTGTGCAGAGGCCGGAAGGACGGGCCGTAGTCAAGCCCGTTGGCCTTGCAGGCTTCGTACATCTTGTCGGCCGGTACGCTCCGGGTGCAAGATCTCACTGCGTCCTCCCACCGCTGCCGGTAGTACTCGGCTTCCTGGATGCCGATTTCGTCGCCAGACTTCCAGTCCGCCGGGGATGAGGAATTCTCGTACTGGATAGAGAGAGAGCCCCGACAATTCTCGCGCATCTGCTCACCGTCGCGGGTGTAGATGCGGTACTCGTAGGTCGGCATGCCCTTCTCGAGTCCGCTCCGCGTGGGCCGCATGTGCAAATGCACCTCGGTCTGGCCGTCAGTGTTGATGGCGATCGGGTGTGTAAAGGTCGCATCCCTCAGGAAGAAGCCGGCGATGGCGTGCTGGGGGTCGGCGAGCTGCCTCGCGCCCTCGATCGCCATTATCACCATCCCTGCGGCCGGATAGATCGGTTTCCCGTTGACCCGGTGCTCCTCGATCCAGGGCGTCTCCGTCACGTTGAAGAACTTGCGCCATTTGGCCTCGAGGGGAGTGGACTCCGGCGCGGGCGTGCCCAGCAGCTCGAGTTTGCCGTGCGATCGCAGACGCACGTTCCTGGTGCTGGGCGTCTCGAACCAGTATCTCCGGGAGTGGTTGAACGGGTACTCGGGGAGGTCGACCAAGGCGCTTCCTGCTTCGCATGGTGCTTTCGTAGTGTTTGGAGTCTGATTGACCTCGTCCAGTGCGATCGGGTAGCCAAGCGAATGCAGCATGCCGAGTGTATTGAGCAGCGTCTGCGGTGATAGAGAGCGTCGATCCAACGTTGGATTGTACCGGACCGCACCGCGCGCAGATGAGGCATCGAGGATTTCGCGAACATATCGCTGTAGAGCGGGATGTGGCCCAATCTCGATCAAGTCGTGCACCGCCTGCTTCTTCGTCGAACCGAGTTTCCTGTGCCCTGAAGAAGACCCGTTCTGAGCAATGGCCCCGGCCAATGCCTGCGAGAATCGGACGACGCCAGTCATATTGTCGACCCAATAGTCTGCACTGACGAGGATGCTCAGATCCTTGACCTCCTGGCCCGTCACGGATGAGATCATCGTCGGTCTCTTGAGAGCCTTCTTCTTCCCTTCGCCGCTGGACAACCCTCGCAAAGACGACTTGTAGGCAGAGGCGACTTCCAGCATCTGCAGCGAGTGATAGGCCACTCCGGTCCGAAGGAGATTCGAAGGGATGCCATCTGCATCAAGTGTCGTTTTGAGACGTTCAATCAACTCCTTGCTACCGGACACTGTGACATTGGACGGGCTGTTGATGCAGGCAATATGGAGGGTTCTGTCATCATCGGACTGCGCTTTGACGTCCCGAATGTAGGGCTCGACATCGGTTTCGGAGAGGTTGACGGCCAACATGGCGCCGGCAGAGCTGGTTTTCTTCAGCTGGTTGGCATATTTGCCGCGATAGTAGGACACCTGGCAGGCGGATTGCAGCGAGAGTCCGTTTACGGCGTAACTGATTCGTGTCAACATTGCATTGTAAAGTTAAACGAAGAGGGAAGGTAAGGGGGAATCCTACGCAGCGGCAATCTCTCCAGAAGAATGGCCCACAACTGTGACCGGATGGACACCAAAGGAAGAAAGAAGCTCGACCAGGGCGATCTGCACTGCCGTGGTCAGTGGTTGGGCATATTGGGGATCGTTGATGTCAAAAGATTCGCCGCCATCCTCCAGTCGATCGAGAAGGGACCATGGCGCGCCTAGACCACGGAAGGCCTCGTCGCACATCTCCAGAGTTTGCCGGAAGACGGGATAATGGACAAGGCTGATGCCCATGCGGTGATATTGCGCACCCTGCCCGGTGAAAATATATCCGATACCCAAGTTCTTGCTTTGCTGGATCGGCTTTGATATGATCCTCCCCAAGTCTTTCAACGCCTCGAGAGAGTCGGCGATCGCAAACGCCCTCCAGGAGAGTCGGCTCCTCTTGAACGCGAGCGTGGTGGCGAGCTGATCCAAATATTCATGCTGGTTGAGCCTCTTCGAAGAGAGGCCATTAAAGTAGTCTTGATACACATCGACCAGCCGCGAGATACCACCTTCGTCTTGCGCTGACCAGACGAACACTCGATGACGAGATTTATTCCCTGTTTTGCCGTTTGCGTGTCCATTGGTGAGGGCTTTCTGGGTCCCCGAATCATCACTTGGATGTATGCCATTGACACCGTTGACTCCATTCGTGCCATTGGAAGCAATTCCTTCCGAAGCCTCAGATACTCCGTTAACAGCTCGCGTGAAACCGTTCTGAAGAGCGCGAGGCACAGATCCATTGCCCAGCGACGGGGGATCTCGAACAGAGCAATGCGATGCCGTCAGGCCCCGGCTTGTCAGGTAGTGATATGCATCATCGAGGATGGCGTGAGCGTTGGATCCTCCAAACCCGAAAGAAGCAACCGAGGCTCGACGCAGACCCTTTGTTGGCCATGGCGTTACTTGCGTGGGTATCTATTGAAAACTGTTAGCTTCTTACAGTCGTTTCGTGCTTCCTACCCACCTTGAGGTTCAGGAACTCGGCATCGATCTCCGGATTTAGGCGCTCGAAATTGGCATTGGGTGGAATAATCCCTTTCTCCAGCACCATGATGGTCTTGATGAGGCCCGCCACGCCTGCTCCGCCTTCCGAGTGCCCGATGTTGGATTTGACGGCGCCACTGATGCTCGTTAGGGATTGAATTGTACTCTGTAATACCGTCTAGAAGATACCACGTACACGTATAATGGGTCCTCAGGAGAGCGGGATGTTCGAAAAACGCTTCCAATCGCAGCCGCTTCGATCGGATCACCAACTGGTGTCCCCGTTCCTGTTTGTGATCTGTCAGGAAACGAGTGATATTGGGGACAAGGAACAAAACCTCACCATGGGCCTCGAAGAATCTCGTCTCGGAAAAGTCCAGACCCGCCTTCCTGTACGTGTCGACAATCAGCCGCGCCTGGGCTTCTTTGCTGGGCTGCGTCAGACCAGGCGTGTAGCCATCCTGGTTCGACCCTGTGGACCGGATCACCGCGCGGATGATATTGCCGTCGCGGATGGCGTCGCTCAGACGCTTGATCACGACGACGCCGAATCCTTCACCGCGCGAGTAGCCGTTGGCGCGCTCGTCGAAGGTGAAGCATCGTCCGTCGGGGGAGAGGAAGTTCATGTTCATCAGCGAGACGACACTCTCGACGGCGAGAATCAAGCTGGAGCCGGTAACCAGAGCCTGAGTTTGTCAAGTTCCAAAATCAGCATCAGAATCAGGACGCAAGCTGGCCAAATGAGAAGTACGGACCATATCCGAGTCCCTGCTCCTTAGTCCCTGGCAAGCCAGATCCAGCGCCATCAGGCTGCTGGAGCACGCCGAGTCCAGGTTCACGCTGGGCCCGTGGAAGTTGAAGAACCAGCTCAGCCGGTTGGCCACCATGTTCATGCAGACGCCCGTTGCCGCGTACTTGGGCATGTTCTCCGCGTCGTGGATGATGAGATGCTTATAATCGTCGGCCATGGAGCCGCTGTAGACGGCAGTCCGGGTGCCGTAGGCCTGCTCCATGGGGATGCCGGCTACAAACCATTCAGTATATTATTTAATGCCAAGGTAGAGGGGTATTTTCACCATTCTCAAGTGCATGATAGGCCGTTTCCAGCAGCCACCGTTGCTGCGGATCCACGGCCATCGCTTCTGTCGCGGACATGCCGAAGAAGGACGCGTCGAATACGCCCAGGTCTTGTTTCAGGAAGTGTGCGCCTGGTGGTGAGCGCTATAAACGCATCAGCATCAGTCATCGAAGATCAGCGCCACAGGAAATAACCCTAACCAACCTTCAAGCTCGATCCGGTGAACGGTTCGAGATTGATGCGATCCTTGGGCCACTCCGTCATGGCGCATCGCCGCTCCTCCAGCATCTTCCAAAAGGAGGCCGGCGAGTCGGCATCTTGGGGGTATTTGAGCGAGAATCCGATCACGGCGATGGGCTCGAGGAGCTCTCCGTCCGTCGTCGAACCGTTCGTTAGACCTGGCATGTTGTTTGTTTTGAAGCGTTCTGAGGATGAACTAGTGACAAGAAAGGACGGAGAATTGTTAACTATACAACAAGTACACGCGACGAGTAGATTCAAACTATTATATAGACTGTTCCCAGTCAGGTGATAAAGATTGATAACTACAGCTCTAGCACTACTAGCAACAAACAACGATAATTAAAAAAGACAGAAAGCTTCAAAGCAACTGTATGTACATCCGAATGTACTGTACCAGGCGCTCGCTCCAAAGTCTAGACACACCTAATCCATGTGCCCCGATGCAACCAACAACAACAACAAAACATCCATCCATCCATGACCAAGCGAGCGAGCGAGTGCCGACCTTCTTCTAATCAACGCCATCATCATAGTATTATCCAAAAAAGAGGGAAAAAAAAGACACACAACCAATCCCAAGCGAACGTTTAGCGCGCTGAAAAGAAAGTTTCGTTTTGGGGCCAGAATTGATTTGATTGAACTGACAGACAGCTCTGAAACAGTGAAACTTAATATATTTTAGATTAAATCCTTGTTCATGGTTGTTGCTTGTTGCATGGGTTGGTTGCTGCCGGCTTGTGGCTTGTTGGATTTGAATCCATGATCTTTCCCTTTTTGTTAAATACCCTGTTTATAGTGCTGGTTGGATTATTGGGGGCCAAAAGACTTGCATAGGAGTTCTGGCCGCGGGGGAAGAGGGGAAGAATTGATAAGCTCTCTACGGCGTATACGATCACCCTGTCGTAAATATCCAATTCGCTGATTGATTGGCTTCATGCAGCTAGGGCCAGGGACAGGGACAGGGATTGGAATCCCCTCAGTAATTGCCGTTAGGAACCGTCGATACTAGCCGTTTTATATATATAACATACTCCGTATCCCTGTCGCTGTTGGCGGGAACTAATGTAATACATACCATACACTGACCGGAAAGTGCACACTGCGGATCAGCAGTGGATATGAGCTTCTTGTTCCTTTTGACGGTTAATACTCCGTAAAGGAGTTTAGTTATAACTTTGTTTTTTTATCATACTGATCTGTTTTGAATTCGTCCGTTATCGTGTACACCATATTCCAACCACAGTCGAGATATATATATATATATCATTATTACTATTACCCGGTAGACTGCAGATTAATTTATCAGGAAAGTCTTCAAATCGTTTAATAGTCGAGATCCCTGCTATCTTTTTTGGACCCCAAATCTTTTTTTTTTATCGACATGCGATTTCTGTGTCTCCATGGCATGGGCACCAACAGCCGCGTAAGTGCATTATTATTATTGGCAAAAGCGGCGCTATCTTGTTGACCAACGAAACAAATGCATGCAGATCTTCGAGAGCCAGACTGGTACGATATCCCTAATATTCAAGTGGAGTAGAGTTGGAACGAGAGAATGTTCGAATGATGTGCCTTGTTCTTGCTAGCTGCAATCCGTCATGCGCTCGGTGGCAATCACACCTACGAATGGGTGAATGGGTCGGTTCCTACGGAGATGGCTCCTGGTGTGTCCTCTATCGCTTCAGCTATCTATCTATTTTATTTTAAGGAAGGCTGACAAGACAATCCGAAATTGACATCCAGGCCTCGACGGCCTCGTCTCCGCCGACGAGGAATTCCTCATGTACGCCATCGCCGAGGACCGGGACAGTTGCATCAAAGCCCTCACCGACCTGCAGGCGTTCATCGACGAGGAGGGCCCGTTTGATGCCGTTATGGCGTTCTCTCAGGGAGCTGGGCTGGCGGCATCGTTGATCATCCACCGGATTCGACAGGAGCAGGCTCAGCAACGGACATCCTCGTCGTCGCCACCCCTCTTCCGCTGTGCGATTTTTTTCTGCGGCGGCGTTCCTGAGGACCCTACCGCGGCGATAGAAGGCAAGGAGAGAAGGCTATTGAGTTTCGAGGAAGATGGCGAACTTATCGACATTCCGACGGCGCATATCTGGGGCCGGCACGACAAGCTCTATCCCACTTTTGGTCCTGTCCTGAGTAAGCTGTGCAAGGCAAGTGAGAGGGAGGATTTTGTGCATGAGGGAGGCCATGAGATTCCCGGACCGCGCGATCCGGCTGCGGTGGCTAAGACGGTGCAAGTTATCAAGAGGACTCTGACGAGAGCATCTTTGTTGTAATCTGATTTATATAAAGTGATAGGATTTGCCAAATGTTATATACTGTACATGTTTCTGGCGTTACGCCCGGATCTGCTCCTTATTCTTCTTCCACATCAGAAACGATGATAGAATCTGCCCTCCCGCGAACCCAGTGAGGATTTTGAACTGAAGACTGTAGCCCCGTAAAAACACCACGCGCGTCATGTCCTGCACCATGGGAGGGAATGTGGAGATGACTTCGGTCGATCGAAGCACCGCATCGATCTGATCCGGGGACAGAAAATCCTTCAGCCCGCTTCGAATAGTGCCGTTGAACACAGATGTCACGATTGCCAGGCAGATGACGCCGCCCATGACACGGAATTGAGCGACGGCTCCCATGGCGACAGCTATGAAAAATGTTAAATTTGACGAGATAACACTACTACCGGATCGAAGCTTACCTTTGTCTCGGCCCTCCACCGCGAACGGTGTCATGAGGATTAGAAGCGAGATGTTGATCCCGCAGCCAAAGCCGGCGATGATTTGATATCCGTACTGCGAGGCGGAGATGGCGGGAGACTCGGGTAGGGTCGACAGCAGTGAGTAACCAATGACCTGGATGATCGACGCCGCGAGAACGAGATAGACCAGCGGCAGTTTGAGGGCCTTGCCGATAGTGGGTGCTATCACAGATCCAACGGGCGCAGCGAGGGTGAAAGGAATAAATCGGATTCCTGCCTGCAACGGAGACAGACCGTTGACGATCTGATAACGCTGCGGGAGTTGGAAGATGGTGACGAACCAAGTCCCGCCGAGGAAAATGGAGTTGCTGGTTAATTAGTTCGTTGTTTCTTTTTTTTTACTGCATTTCCCTTTTAGGAAACTTACAGTAGCATCCCCATCCAGATCCTGTTCTGGACAAACCTCCATGGAAACACTGGCTCCCGAGTATCGGAATGCAGGGTGACTTGTCGTTCCCAGACCAGGAACAAGATCCAGGCAATCCCAGATATAACAAGCAGGGTGATCACAAAGGCAGACCGCCATGCGAACTCGTGATTGACTTCTTCCAGGGAGGCCACGAGGAAAAGCGTAGCGACGAGAAGCAGTCCAGTGCCCAGAAAGTCCACGCGCTGCACGGTCTCGCCGATATATTGGCGCAGGGAGAATCCTTTGCGGGCATTGGGTGTTGCATGATAGGGAAACCGGTTCGGGAGCGCGAGGATGATCACCAGTCCAGCAAGTGCTCCAGGTGGTATGCTAAGGGCACTTTAGCCAGAGAAGTGGGAGAGACGTTTCTGGCACTCACTTCAATAAAAAGACCCATCTCCACGTTGACGATTGACTGATGGCACCGCCGAAGATGGGTCCCAAGAGCAGCGACAGCGAATACACCACCGATACCGAACTCGTGTACTTGGCATACTTCTCCGGAGGCACCAACTCCAGGAACATGACCGAACAGAGAGAATAGTTCCCAGCGCCTCCAATACCTTGGAAGGCACGAAACACAATTCTGATGGAAAAATAAGCAAAATAACCACGGTCCATCTACTTTTGAACTCACAGCTCTGTCATGGTCTGGGAGGCCCCGCATGCGGCCGAGAAGACAACAAAAATAAAGACTGCAAGCAGCACAAAGGACTTCCGGCCGCAGATATCACTCAGCTTTGCGTAGATGATGAGAACGGCTGTCGGCGAGATGAGCGATCATCCATTTTGGCTGGAGATGACAATCCATACCAACGTAACCCAGCAGATACGCCGAAATGATCCAATTGATCTGACTGAAACCTCCCAGATCCATTGTCATGCCAACCAGGGCCGTGGTCACGATCGGTATCTCGAGATTCGTCAGGAAGAGGCACATGCACAATCTATGCGAGGTCAGAGACTCCTTCAGACTTTTTTTTGAGAGGATTCTCACGCTGCCGTGATCAGATGGAGTCGAACTCCTGTGATATAGTGCGTTTCCTGGGGGGTGATTTCGCCTTTTGGTTCCATGCTGGCCTCGTGCTCGTTGAAAGGTATGTTCTTTGTCGAGTCTTCCATTGTTGCTGATGATTGTGAAAGTGAAGAAAATTGTAGAAGTTAAGAAATATCACAGCAGAGCGTCGTGGTGATAGTTGTTGCTCCTTTCCACTAATAATACACCGCCCTTGACTGTGCCACTTCTTGTGCAACAATAACAGCTCTTGCATGGCAGTAGTAAATAACAATTCGTAAAATACCACTAATATACAAGGGTCTTTTCCTATCGGAGTTATCGGAACCAACCATCTATCTAGTCCGAGACAGCTCGTTTTAGAGCACGGGAGACGTGCACCAACGATGGAGGGTTTGGCGGCCGAGTGATTGGCGCCTTTCTCCAAGTTCAGGCCCCCAATCTGCAGATAAGCATTTATTAGGCGCTACGTTCTGATATGACAGGCCTGCATGGACACTAGACATGCATACCTGGTTAGTCTGGATGGTGTGGCTGTTATGCCGTTATCACCCCGGCTCTTCTAATGTAGCATGGACCAGATCCTGGCTCTTCCTGGCGACTCGCTTAAAGTCGGGTGAGCAAATGGTGCTGAAGAGCCTTGACATACTCCGGAGTAGGATCGACATGGTTCTGACGATGGGGCCAAGCTTGGTCCTCGAGGCGTCTGTGCAATTCTTCATCAGACTTGCCTGCCATATCTGACGGTCCATAATCATCATCAGATTGTTCAAAGATCCATCAATCTCTTCTTTCGAGTCTGCATTACGCCTCTTTGTCTTCATACCCAGTCCACGATCTGTTCAAAATTGTTGTCAATTTTTGGAATCCTTTTGTAATTGCCAAAATGGCATCTCTGTCGCCAGAAGAGATCCAGGCACTCCTAGAAGGCCCAGCTGCCACTCCGCCTCCAGGTGTCTCGGTCAACCTCGACGACCCTCCAAACCACAGAACGGCGGCACGGACTGCCTTGATGATCTGCTTTGTCATTGCCACGTTGGCGGTTATCTTGCTCGTATACACGAAGGCAGTGATGGTTCGCAGTTTTCGGCTTTCTGACTGTAAAGTTCCCTTTTTTTTTTGCCCTTATCAACGCGAAACCTTGCTGACCATCACCAGATTCAATCGTCCTTGCTTGGGTATGGACAGTTCTGCTATTATTCAGAGGAATCACTCTAACAAAGACTCACAGGGAGTTTTCGCTGGTTACTTTGTGCCGTGTTGGCTGACCACCATTATTGCTCCAGGCGTGGATCAGTGGAATCTACGCCTGAAAGACTTCGGGACCCTGCTCCTGGTATGACAATCTCCCATGGACGACCCGAGCTTCGCTGATAGAAAGAAAAATCAAGTACGGCAACGTCGGGGCGACCATGTACGGGATCATCATCTTCTTTATCAAACTCTCTATCCTGCTGCAGTTTCTCGAGTTATTTGCGCCGGCGGGGTTGACAAACACAATGTACTGGGCCTGCCACTCGCTCATCTGGATCAACTTGCTCTTCTACCTCATCAGTACGTTTCTGGAGATCTTTTCGTGCAAGCCCCGCCAAAAAGCGTGGAACCCCCTGATCACATCGGGGTCCTGCATCGACACGCTCGTCCTCAATGTCGCCGCGAGCGCCATCAACGCCGTCTCAGATCTGATTCTACTCATCCTGCCGCAGCTGATGATCTGGCGGCTGCGCATGGCTGTGCAGCGTCGGATCGCCGTCTCAGCCGTCTTCCTGATCGCGATTTTGTAAGTCTGCCATTCCTCTTCATGGTCGTCTGTTTTGCTTAACCGTGTTTGATCAAAAGCGCCTGCGTCTCATCCATCACCCGGCTCGCCTACGCGATCCTTCTGTTTCAACACCCCAACAACATTTCCCACTATCTCTTCCTGATGGGCCTATGGACGATCCCCGAGCTGGCGTCAGGCATCGTCGTTGCATGCATGCCCGTGATGCCGCGGTTCTTCCGGAGCCTCAAGGCCAGTGTGCTGTCCTCGCGTCTGGGCGCCTCGCTGCAGGGTCTGCTGGGTCGCTTGTCGCTGCGCAGCTGGAAGACGTCCTCGCACTCCTCACAGGGCAGCCACAGTCAACCGCGACCATGGTTCCGGGGCTACGAGAAATATCCGGATGATCTGCCACTCACCCAGGTGGCCAGAAAGACGAGCAGTATGGGCGAAGCGGAGGCTGCGGGGAATCCATCGCCGTTGGGTCCGTAGTTTGTTGTGGTTTTGTAGGGCTTGCCTTGATAAGATAATCAGTACCGTAGTACATCTACCGAAATTGCAAGAGAGTTCCATGATGGAAATTTCGCCCGCCTCACCAGGGATACTATGAGCTCGAGGCCAGGTCGATGGCAAGGGTGTCAGCGCTGTCCCGCGGTGAGGGGCAATCAGCTGTGTAACCATTTTTTGACTGAGGACCCCTGTCCAGATAGAAATGAAGCTAATGCATGCCGTTGCAACCACGGACTCTTGCCTTGTCTCTGTCCAGCCAGGCGAGGGGCCGAAACGCCCGCAGGGTGGGGGAATCATGCGGTTCGTTGTTTCCCAATTTGCAGAGAGTCGCATCGGCCTCTCGACGGAAGGAGCGACTGTCGAGAGACGCCGACAGCTTCTCCCTCTTTCCTTTTCGAGACCACAGCGCGACTTCAAGCAATTTCTCTGTCGCTGATCACTCGCCTATCTATCACAATGGCCTCGACACTCACGCTTGGTGGTGGTTTTGCCCTTGTCACAGGCGTAAGTGTCTACTATTCTTATCGAATCCACGCCTAACGCTAAACAGGCTGCTGCGGGAATTGGCAAAGAGACGGCCTTCGCCTTCGCTGAAGCGGGCGTCGAGGGTGTCATCTTTGCCGACCTGAACAAAGCGCAGGCCGAGTCGGCGGCCGAGGAGAGCAAGACGTACGCCCAAAATCCCAATTTTCGTGCCGTCGTGGTCGAGGTCGACATTGTGGACGAGGCGGCGGTGCAGAACATGGTCGAGGTCGCCGTCAAGGAGTTTGGGCGCATCGATTACTGTGTGCATTGCGCTGGAGTCAGTTCCTTCCCTACACCTCTTTTTCTTCTTTTGACTGAGATCGGAATGCGTAGGTAGGCAACCTCTCCGGCGCCACCGTGGACAACATCAAGACCGACGTCTTCGACCAGGCAGTCGCGGTCAACATCCGTGGCACCATGCTGGTCCTGAGGGCTGTCTCCAAGGCGATGGCCGCCCAGGAACCGCGCACGCATGTTAGCAGGCGTGCGCGTCATTCCTCGACACCGCGCAGCCTCGGCCGCGGTGCTATTGTCACCCTCGCCTCGGTCAATGGCCACGTTCCTGCGCCCGGGATGACGCCGTACACCAGTTCCAAGCACGCCGTAATTGGGATCACGAAGACGGCCGGTGAGTTGTGTTTATTTTGTCCAGAAAGAATCACAGGGAGCTAAAGAACAAGCCAGCACTCGATAACATCAAGCACCAGATTCGCGTCAACGCTGTCTGCCCGTCCTGGACGGACACCCCAATGCTGCAGGCCAGCCTGCAGCGCGTGCCCCAGCTAGGTCCGATCATCCAGCGCTTCTCGCCCGCGGGAAGACCCGCGACCACGGAGGAGGTGGTCGACTACATTCTGTTCTTGTGCAGTCCGTCGGCTAGCTATATCAACGGGACGAGCTTGCTGATCGATGCGGGATTGACGTTGACTGCGCATGGTGCTGGCAATCTGTAACAGATTTGGGATTAGGTGAAACCCCTAACCCTAACTGGAAAGAGAGAATAGATGTACTCGACTTGATATTAATTTGCCCTGCACTTGCTCTTCCCTGATACCTACTTCATCTCGATCAAGTCCGTCTAGTCTAGGGCTGGGCACGAATAAGGACTTTCTTATTCGTATTCGACTTTCTATTTGCAATTCATCTCGCATTCGAATTATTTGCATACTTCGTAATAATTTTGCTAACCCATCGCGTTGTCGCATCTTTGTTTACTCTGAGATGCTGTCAGATGACAATACTTCTTTATTGGGGATATACTCCTCAGCTATGCAGTCTGTTGTCAGCGGGACACAACGCCCTCATCGATACTTCATTCTAGGTTACGTTAACTGCTTTTCCGGGCCTAGTCTAAATCTCAATGAAAACAAAGGGGCATTGCAAGTGGCTAACTGTGCTGAAGATCGTTGCAACCATTGTTGGATCGCAGATGGCGATTGCGTGGACCCAATCAACCGAGCTCAATCCATCGGATCTGATCAGATTGATGCTCATCGTCCTCAGTGAATACGACTGGAAAAAACTACAGATACGACCCAGATCGCTGCGGTAAAAGGCCAGCTGTACCAAAGACACGCTATCTGGCGCTATACTGGAATCTACTGGGAAAGAATCGACCGCGCACATCATCACTAGTAATGATGACAGTGTTCCTACTCCATAAGAACGGAGAGATCTGGGCTAGACAGTAACAGCGAGACTGTCGAGATTTCAGGGATTCTATAACAACGGCACAGTAGTTGTTCCGTCTGGCGCTACACTGTCAGTGGCTGGCAGTAGACTCAAACAGCTCTACTCCCGCTATTATTGCGGCTGTCAAGCACCAATGTCTGGTTGCAACAAGTCCCAGCGAAGGAGGATCTAATTCTCATTTGTGTACTGGCAACCACTGTCGCTGGATTTATCATCACCATCTCCGTCGGCAGACTTTCTGCTGGTGCCTTCTCTTTCAATCGTTTCATCAGGACAATCATTACTTTCTACTGCTAGTAGATTGCCATTGCCGTAACTGAACCCCTTCTGGGCTATAACCTTGGAAAGGTTCTGGTGGGCAGCTCTCGCAGCCGATTCAACCAGTTAAAGAGTGTACCAGGGTGCAGGAATGATTTCGAACAAGAATCTTCTCTTCATTATAAAATAGATCAGAAACTCGTAATCTTTCCAGGTTGTCAGACAAAATTCCTAAAGTCGTTTAGAGCAACTGTGGAGTCACGTGGGTCGCGTTGCAGCGCGTCTTATCGATAAGCGGTGGTCTAGTCTAATCCGGAGCGCCGTTGCTGGTCGAGAGCTGCGACAGCTGCATTGGCTTGACAGCTCAACACCGCATGGTCTAGCAACGTCAGACTCAACACTATACTCGTGCAAGGAGATATGATCCAGGTGTCTATTGCCCCTTGTCCATGCTAATGTTTATGCATTTTTCTCCAAAGAACACGAACCCGGGAATACCTGGCGGCCGGTTAATTTAACTCGAGACGACTCAGTACTGGCATAGCATACAGTTCCTTGAAAATGAGTGAGCTTCTGGAGTATATACTATCACATGAAGATGCTTTCAGAAAGTAATTGCGTTGATACCCTTCTTTCTTTCTTTCTTTCTTTCTTTCTTGCATTCTTGCATTCCAGCCGTAGGAAAAGCTAACCAGTCCGAACGAAACCAATGCAGAAACCGTCTCCCATCCCTATATTCCGACTTTGCCATCCAGAAGAATACGAACCCGGACGGCTATGCCGTCAATGTTGCTGCCTGGGAGAAGGCGCTTGTAGACGCCGCGCGAAACGGACGGATAGCCAGCTCCACTGGTTTTGGCCGAGGGTCGACAGGCGGACGCAAGAAACGGGACCATCTTGTGCTGAGCGCGGATGACAATCTTTTGCGAGATCTTAAGATTCCAGAATGGGGGAAGCCTGTGGCACTTGGTAGTGTTTTTGTACGTTGTTGAGCGGTCAAGAAAACGTCCCGATATATGGACTATTGGACTATTGGGCTAACGCGATGCTTGCTTTGCTTGCAGGACGAAGCTATCCAGAAACGCAGCATGGTTCCAGTTCAGCTGTACAAAAGCAGCTCGTACAGTCTGAACAGCAGTCGTTGGAGGGTGATTGACCCTGGGGCTCTGAATCCGTGGAATATGATGAACTGGGGTCTCAGGCAGCTGAAAGGGCTCCTGGTTGGACCTGATAATGCGGCTACGTCGCCAAAGTTTCAGGTTCAGAAGTTGGTTTTGGTGGATAATCTCAAGGTTTGTACTCCCTAACATTTTGGGGCTCTCTACGTGTGTTACGGCTGACGGTCAAGACAGGAAGCAGCAAATCGAATTGTGAAGCAAGCCTTGAGCGGCACCTCGTCGCGTTTGGACCTTATTTACTCGAAGGAAAAGTTCTTTAATGATTTTGGCACCGTGCTAGATGCGGAGACTGAGCTCTCAGACGCAGACTTCGACGTTTTGCTGTTGTATCTATCCAGGGACATCAATGCCATTGCTTACGATGGGAAGGTTGTTGTCACCCATGAATCAGGCCCGCAGAGAAGGTTCGCTGACGCTATTTCAGACGATCAAATTCCGGTCTGCGGATGATACCTCACCTATCACACAACAAGATACCACGATCGCATCCATGAAGACATTAATAGCCAACTTGTCCAAGCAAGTTGCCAATCTGGAACGGAAAATCAGCGAATTGAATGCTGCTGCCATTGCCGCCCTCAACAACAAGAACAAGGTCTCAGCCCTTTCCGCGCTGCGGTCGAAGAAACTCGCCGAGAAGAACTTGAAGCATAGATTGGACACACTCGCCCAGCTCGAGGAAGTATACTCCAAAATCGAGCAGGCCGCAGACCAGGTAGAGATCGTCCGCGTCATGGAAGCCAGCACAGGCGTCCTCCGAGGTCTCCACGCTCAAGTCGGCGGGATCGAGAAAGTGGAGGACGTCGTCGAGGAGCTGCGCGAGGAGATGTCCAAGGTCGACGAGATGGGCAACATCCTCAACGAGGCCGGCCCCGTCATCGACGAGACGGAAATCGACGACGAACTCGAGGCGCTGGAGAACCAGCAGCGTCGGGAGAAGGAAGTGAAGGAGGCGGAAGCAACGCGGAAGAAGTTGGCGGAGCTCGACAGTGTGGAACAAGCCGCCAAAGAAGCAGCTGCTCGCAGATTACCTCCTGAGACTAATAATATGAACCCGCCAGAGGCTGAAGAATCGGCGTTGTTGGCAGAGAGCATTGGAAAGCTCTCTAATATGTCTTTGGAAGACACCGCTGAGGCCTCGAGTCGAAAAGACAAAGAACAACTTTTGCAGGCAGAGTGAATTTCTTTTTTTTAATTGGAACTTTTTAGGAAGTTTGCCATATGTCCTTTTTTTTATTTTACAAAGATATGTCTTATGTATACAGCTTTAATAGCATATATCAATGACTATGCTACCGGCGCATCCAGGATCTGATTCTGGCCGCTCTCCTGGTCATTGGGACCGGCCTCCTGGCTTAATTTCTCGCCAGGAAGGGGTATTGATTGTTCCGTTGCGGTGACCTCGTCTTTGTGCTCACTGGAGGGAGCTTCCGCGGCGCTCACTTCGCTGGACGCGTTCAGACTGCTTTCTTCTCCTCCCTGTTGACCGGCTGGCGGTTGGGGATTGGCAGGTCGACCTCCTATTGCATTACTTCTCTTCCTCGCACTTTCAATCAATTTTTTAAAGTCATCATCATGACTGGCCGACCATGCTGCTGTATCGAAGTCTTTGCGCATGACCGCATTGGAGCCGCTCTGTGACGTCGACGCCAGACCGCCCTGCGTCCGTTCCCAAATGTCGAGCTCCCGTAGCAACTCCTTCTTGGACTTGGGAACCTTTGCGTCGCAGTTCGCATTCCAGAGGTTCATCCATTCCGTATGTCGTCTCTGCAGAAGAGGTCTCGGGCCCCAATCGGGTATTCCTAGATTCCTGAGCTTCTTGCGAAGTTCGCCTTCCTTGAGGATGGAATAGTTGATGGCTGGCAGTCTCTCTGGGGGTTTGGCTGTATTTCGTGACGCTTGGGACCCTATTGGGAAAGACCTATGTGGAGTCAGCGTCAATCACTGTGCATGCATCTTCTTGAGGCGATTTGCCAAGTCTCACCCTGTAGCCTTGGATGTCTTCGATGGCTCTTGGGGCCCTTTGCACACGTCTAGGTGGCTGAAAACGGCTTCGTTCTTCATTCTTCTGTTGCATATTGGGCAAGCGACTAGTCCATCGTCTACATAGTCAATTAGCGCAAATCCTTTAAAGAACCAAAACCAGCGGGTCAGACAGGGAAGCTCACCCGGCACATAGTCTTCATCTGCGCTGTCTTCAATAACCTCGTACTCGGCGGCCGGGACTTGATTCTCCGTGGACCTTTGTCTCTGTGATCTTGTCCTCCTCCGCTCTGACTGTATTCCATTGGGCTCATCAGGTCGATCCAGTCGCCGCTTTTTCGCCGCAGGTTGCTCCAAGTCATCATCATCTTCCTCTCGCCCCTCCTGCGCGGCACTACTGGCCTTCTCTCTCGCGAGCGATAACACACTTGGCCGCGCATTCTTGAACGAATCCACAATCTCCTGCACGGCCCAGTTGCGGCGCAGCTTCAATTCCTGGTCCGGACTCCTGCACGCCGGGCATTTCCCCTCCGTGCTCAGGCACCGCCGAATGCAGAGCGAGCAGAACGTGTGGCAACAAGACGTGATGACCGGGTTGTCGAAGAAGTCCTTGCAGACTTGACATCGCAGCGCCGACTCCAGCGGCGCGACGAGCGAAAGCGGCGTGTTCAACCAGTCTGTCGAGTCTGGGATGTCGAAGGAGCTGTCCATTTGTTTTGGCTCAGGAGGAGGTGGAAGACAAGGAGAACATGGGCGACAGCTGGAGGCGGGCAGAAAATGCGTGAATTGGGCGTCGAGCGGGGAAGCAATCGAGCTTCCGTCGTGGAGCGTAGAGATAGGCTTAAGTGTAGACTGTATTAATCCCGTCGCAGCGGGAAGCAATTGTTCGGCGGTGCCAAGACCGGGAGGCGTCCTGACGCGTTAAGTGGTTCAGCACGCGTCTCCATTCTACCTTCTTCGGTAGATGGATGCAAGCAAGCATCCCTTCTACGGAGTACATCGGCACAGCATCCAAGGAAACCGCTCGACCTCAGAATGGCGGTAGATTACAAGAGGTATCTTGCTGAGAATGTCCTCAGCGAACGTCGCACCGTAAGTTTCGGAATAAGAAGCAATTTGCTCCAATTCGCGCTCACATGTCTTTCTTATCAGGTCACTTATCGGCTGCTCAGTCGAACGCTGAAGGTTCACAGCCATCTAGCTAAGCAGTGAGTCCTATCTATCTTCTAGACAGACAGTAGACCTTGAAGATACCGTCTTCGACAGCATGCTGAATGCAAGTTAGGATGCTGTACGACTTTCATCGCACCGAGAATGCGAAGAAACCGCAGAGCGTGAATGCAACGTACCTCATCACCGGGGTCCGGCGACCACCGGAAAAGTCGACGGCGAACGGCGTGAAAAAGGATGATGATGACGAGGTCATGCAAAGCAGCCCATTTATGAGCACGATGCCCCAGCCCGAGGATATTGAGAAGCCCATCCGGACAACGTCCTTTGTGCTGGCCAGAGAAGAAGATCTGGCAGATGCCAAGGCCACTTTTGAATCTATTTCGTCAATCCACATCTATAGTCTACAGCCAAACACATTACAGGACTTGAACGTTCTGATAGACGTCGGGCGTGAAATCGTCACCACCTACGGTCATGAAGATCCATTGGAGTTCGGCAAGCAATGGGGCATGATACAGAATCCCCACGTCAAGGTAAATCCTTCCTACCGCGACCTGGAGGGTCACAGCTGATATAGCGTGCTTTAGCGGAGGAAGGGTACAATGCCACCCCCGCCTGCTGCTCCAGCCACGACCGCACCCTCGAAACCAGCAGCAGCTGTCACGAAGCCGGTTCCGAAAAAGGAGGAATCGCCACAGCCAAAGAATGAGAGCGAACCTGAAGTGACGACATCAAAGCCGGCATCACAAAAGGCTCAGCCTCGGGACCAAATAAAATCGACAAAAAGCTCCGCGCCTGCGCAGCGACAAAAGTCCGACTTATTTACGTCTTTTGCAAAAGCTAAACAGAAGCAGAAGACCGAAGATTCGACCGTCTCCGCAGCTTCTGGAGCGGAATCTGTATGTGCCTCGACAAGATTGTGACTCTGTAGATCAGTGCTGACTCTTGTCATCCAGGCGGAGCCGAGTGCTCCTGAAGATGGTGGGTTTGCTGCTGCGCTTCTACTTCGCCATGGCAACTAACTAGATCGCAGTTGTTTTCGACGATGATGATGATGCGTCTGAGGAAGAACGCGAGGATCTCTTCCTGGATACAGGAGAGCGGAAGATCAATAACAGCCGCGAATCCCGGAAAGAACGGGAAGAGAAGCTGAGGAAGATGATGGAAGACGACGGTGGGAAATCCTCACTGAGGCTACATTCAGGTTCTCTATTAACAAGCGAATGCAGATGAAGACATGCCTGATGCACCCACTCCTGCAGACGCACCTGCTCCGGAGGAATCGAAACCGGCAGAGCCTGAAACGAAGCCCGAACCAAAGGAGGAAATCACTGTTCAGGGCGGTCGTCGCAGAGGCAGGCGGCAAGTCATGAAGAAAAAGACAATCAAAGACGAGGAAGGCTACCTGGGTAAGTATTCCGTCTGTCGTCCTGGAAGAAGACTGTATTCTGATCGCGCCTCTCCTGTTAGTCACGATTGAGGAGCCCGTGTGGGAGTCGTTCTCTGAAGATGAACCCGCGCCGCCCCCGAAAAAGAAGCCAGCCGTCAGTGCTTCAGGAACGTCGAAGGGCAAAAAGACTGGACAGGGAAGTATCATGTCGTTCTTTTCCAAGAAGTGAGGACGAGAGCCATATGCTCGGGAAAGTGTATGTTTGTACAGTACTAAGCTTACAACGCATATCGTTCGTGCCGGGGCATGACCGTCGATGACTGGTCTGTCGTCCACGATGGCCAGCTATTTGTCCTTGTGATGAGGATGAGTATCCTCGAGGAGAGCGACACCAATAGCTGAACGCGAAGTCATGATGCTTGCAAGCTCTACGGAGTACTGGCGAAAGCATGGCTGGGCAGGGGATCTAGTAACAAGGACAGTAAGAATAACAGTAGCTAAGTAATGCAGTGAAATATAAAATATCATATACAAGACTAGGAAGTAATCTGAATAAGAATCTGAATAACTACAGCTGCCTCTGTCGAGTTCGAATCGAGAATTGCTGTGGCAGATCGACGAACTCTCTGGGGGTGGCGGGGCGGGAGCAGCTTATCTACTAAACTTCCCCAGCTTTCGCGCGGAGATTAATTATTTATTGGCATGCCGCAAGCACGGCAGGGATGCCATACGCATAACACGGTCTATCGGCCGCAGAGCCGCAGCTCCCTCATGGTTCCTGCTGTTCTCTGCCCCCCTCAGGCGCGCATGTCTTGAGCCGAGTGAGGAGATTCCTATCGTCTGAACCATGATCCTCCCCTCGGCCCTCGTGGTCGCGCTGTCGTTACTCCCTGCGAAGGGCGCTGCGAAGGCGCCCAGTGCTGCGCCTAAGGATGACCCAGCGCTTCTGCGTCGCGCGTGTCCCGACTTCACGACCTATGCGGAGATTCCACAGTGAGTGTGATTTTTCGCCTGCTACCAGAGCGTTTCTTACGCTGACACGTCGGTGATATAGTCCTCCGTACAGCGGCGGTCCGCTCAACCTCCCCTTCCAGCGCCCTGCGGTAGAATGCAGGACCTTTGCGTCCCCGCTGGTCGAGCGGGTGATCGACGACATCACTTCGCGCATGGTGGACAAGGATCTGGCTCAGCTCTTTCGCAATGCGTTTCCGAACACGCTGGACACGACCATCGCCTGGCACACCAACGGGTCGTCGACTGACACCACCACGTCCGCGAAAGCGAAGAGCCAGCGAGACAGCTCTCAATGGCAGGGGCCACAGACGTTCATCGTGACAGGGGACATCATGGCCGAGTGGCTGCGTGATTCGACCAACCAGTTGGCGCCGTACCAGGCGCTGGCGAAAAAGGATGCGGCCCTGTACACGCTCATACTGGGCGCCATCAACACCCAGGCCGAATTCGTCATCCAGTCGCCGTACTGCAATGCCTTCCAGCCGCCGCCTCCCAGCGGGCTCCGTCCGTCTTCGAACGGACAGCAGGACACGGTCCATCCTGCGTACGACCCCTCCGTCGTCTTCGAGTGCAAGTACGAGCTCGACTCGCTGGCCCATTTCCTGGCTCTGGGCAACCAGTTCTACGAAGCCACCGGGTCGACCGAGTTCCTGACGAGCCGGTGGTACAAGGCGCTGAAGACGCTGCTGGACGTGCTGGATGCCGAGTCGCAGCCCACCTTCAACGACAAAGGGCAGTTTGTGACCAATACCTACACGTTCCAGCGCGTTACTTCTGCGGGGACAGAGACGCTGAGCCTGGGCGGAGTGGGCAATCCCTTGAATTCCGGCACGGGGCTCATCCGCAGTGCCTTCCGGCCGAGCGACGATGCCACGATATTCGGCTTCTTCATCCCCCCGAACGCCATGATGTCCGTGCAGCTCGGGAAGACAGCCGATGTGATCGCGGCCGCGGGCGGCGACAAGCGCCTGGTGAGCGATCTGCGCCAGCGAGCCCGCAACCTCCGCAACGCGGTGCTGGAACACGGCGTGACGAACCACAAGAAATACGGTGACGTCTACGCGTTCGAGGTGGACGGGTACGGGTCCAGGCTGTTGATGGATGACGCCAACATCCCTTCACTGCTGTCCCTCCCGCTGCTGGGCTTCGTGGACCAGAACGACGTCGTCTACCAGAACACGCGGAAGATGATCCTGGAGCAAGCCGGCAATCCTTACTATCTGACTGGGTCTGCATTCCAAGGAATCGGCGGGCCGCACAGTAAGTTTTCCCCTCAAAACAATCACCTAAATTACCTACATGCTAACGTGTTCTTTTCTTTTTTCTAGTCGGCCTCAAAAACGCCTGGCCAATGTCCCTCCTCGTGCAGGCACTGACCTCAGACTCCGACGCCGAGATCGCGCACTGCATCGAGCTAGTCCGCAACTCGAGCCGTCTGGGCCTCGTGCACGAGTCGATCGACGTGAACAACATCACCGACTACACGCGCTCGTGGTTCGCGTGGGCCAACTCGCTGTTCGCGCAGACCATCCTGAAGCTGGCGGAGACGAGGCCGCATTTGGTTTTTGGGAAGGGTGCGGGTGGGTATAGGGTTGGGTGATTGTGACCTTTTTTTTGTTGGTACTGGTTGGTAGTTGGTATTCTTATTTACAGGTATGTTGGTAATACCAATAGATGCATGCATGCATAGTAGTAAGTAGCTTTTTTATGTAAATTACTGCTGCTGCTGCTGTGCTGAGGGGGAGAGAGTGAGAAAAAGCGGCATGAAGTAATTACTTTGGACTGAACTGGATTATGTATGAATGAATGAATGAATTGAATGAATGAACGAATGAATGACAAAAAAGAGATTGCACGATAAAAAAAAGAGAGGGAGACCAACAGTCGATGTAATAATCATGTCATGTCATGTATACTGCTGTACATATTACAACGTATAAGAGATCATCTATGCCGCCATTTTCAATTTTCAAAACCTTGTTACATCTTAGGATGTATACTCAGCAGGCAACGTGCTACACTAGTACTCTTCGAAGACCCTCCGTTCCTCCTAGCACTCTCCGTCCGGTTATCGGGCATCTCCCCTTGCCGCTCTCCCATTTCCCTTCTCTGCTCTTGCTCTTCCCGTTACCAGCGACAGCAGCAGAAGCTGTCTGCTTTTCGCTGTCTGCGGTTTTGGCACGTCTGGCGTCGCCATCATCATTATCATTATTGTCGTCATCTCCGTACTCGTCCTCCCAGGCTGCGCCGCCGCCTTCGCCGTTCATGAAATCGATCTGTCGCTCGTGCTCCCCGTTTAACCACCGGAAGATGCAGCTGTAGCAAAACACGTAGCCCGTCTGGCACGCTGTTGGGTTGACGAGCGGATTGAGGCAGATCGGGCATGCGTTCTCATTGCCCGAGTCCGCCTGGGGTAAAGGCACAGTGAAGATGGGAAGCAGAGAGGTCGACGAGATGGGCGGTTGGCGGCGACGAGCGGACGATTTCATGATTGGTTTTAGGTTTGCCGTCGTCGACGACGACGACGGAGGAGACGGCTGCGATTTCTTCTTGTTGGACGGATCGGTCATGCCGGAGACTACTGGTGCCGGGAGATCGAGCGCCTCGGTGGCTTTGCGAGCGAGTTGCCGCGAGAAATCGCTCGCGTGCCACCATTCGAGGAACTTGAGTGCGAAGATCGACGCCGGGAGCAGGAACCGCAGCGACGAGAGGAGCTGTGGGTAGAGATTCTGCGGGCTCAACAGACCCAGGAGGCCCGATCCCGGCCGCGAGCGTGCGACGCTGCTGCTTGGTTTCGGCTGCGTAGCCATCGCAATCGCGCGGTGGTCAGCAGGTCCCAGCCGCCGGATCCGCGTGCCGATGAGCCACAAGAACGGAGACGAATACTTGGTATTGTCGAACAGATAAGCCAGATTGAACGCCAGGATCGAAAAGTAGTACGCCGCGTTCACGGACGGGTACACGTTCCGGAGGAACCATTTGTAGTAGTACAGCAATCGCTGCCGGAACGAGGGATTCGGAGGAAGGTCGTCGCTGGGATTGTATCGCGGTCCACCGCTGCCACCACTCGTAAGCAACGAGGCCTGCGGCACAGCATGGATCTCGTAGCCCTCGTCGAGTTTGCGCTTCAGATAGGGCAGCCCGACCATGACGGCGAGGTTCTTCCACACGTCGACCGTCCGCAGCTTCAGAGTTTCCCGGACGGGGCCAGGCGCGCCCATCTGCGCCCGGGGCACCTCGCCATTTTTGGTCAGCAGCACGCGTTCTCGCTTGAGCGAGTAGAAGTTCTCCGTAAAGGAGCCGCCGAACGTGCGCAGGTAGTATCGTTCGACGATGAGCGACAGCAGCGCGTACAGCTCATCGAAGGAGTTCAGCACGCGGAGCAGGTACCGCGGGTGCCGGTGCGTGGCAACGGCAAGCAGGTAGCGGATTGAAGGCGGAAGGAGAGCAGAAAGCTGCTGCTCAGCGAGGAGCTCTGGGAGAGGAATGGAATGATTAGCTAGCTGTTCGTCTGTCTTCGCTGATTCAAGATGCTCACTCACCGAAAAGAGACGGCTTCAGCTCGTCGAATTCATTCTGCAGGCTGGACATGTACTCCATTCTGGGCCAGGAGAATGGAGCCGGACATCCTCAGAGACCGCTGAGGATGCGGATCAGCCAGGTGGGTGATGGACGTGCTGGGATGCGCATGCAGCGGTGCGTCATGTTGAGGGCAACTTATTAACTTATCGGCGGGTCCGATCAGCTGCGGAGCCGAGGTCCAACCGGAGGGCGATCCGCCCGATATCATCTGCCGCGGAGCATTTACGGAGGAGACTACGACACAATCCTCTGGTTTAAATTATGAAATGAATTCTGAAATAAGTCACTTCTTGATTGAAAGGAGAAATAAACTATTGTACAGTACAAAGAAACCTTTGTATAACGGAACCTCGCCAGGAGGAACGCATTATGTATATAGCATGGATCCAAGTGGACTTGAGCCACTACTTGTCCTTTTCCAGCGCAATCATACACCGGTTCCAGAGCTTCGAAATGTAGGAATCTGAGTTGGGCTCCTTCCTCCCTTCAATAGAGGGATCCGACAGACGAATACACGACATAAGGTGCTGTACAACTTCGCCCTGCAACTCAACCGGCGGTTCTTCCCGCTCCATCATGTACCCCCATGTTGAGACACAATCCCGGGCGCGTGCCGGGTCTCCAAGCTCAGCATGCAACCGGAAGAGGAGCTCATAGTCCCTGCGTCTCCGGGGTACTTCGTAGAAGGGAAAGGAATTCCACAGCCTCCAGAATCCCTCAAAGTCTTTGTTCTTGAACCGCATCTCCATATGGACATGCACCTCCTCGGGATCAAAAGGCAGCTCCAATGCTGCCATCACCCTCGCTATCCTGGAAACGTCCGAGTTTCCGCCTTCTGCCTGTTCAGGACCATTTTCCATCTTGTCCGTTGACGGGGCATTTGTGGAGCTCGCCGCTTTGTACAACTTGTTGAACACATTCATATTCAGGACGTCTGTGCCTCGTAGAGACAAGAAATCCAGGACACGCAAGGCAAGTTCTCTGTCAGGGTCTGGTAGAAAAACTGTACGCGTGCCTTCAGGAGTGTCCACAGACCTCGGTGTCAACAACGCAGACACAACCTCAAAAGCCAGCTCATCAGTCAGAGGATAGCCACTGCAAGTATGCTCCTCAAAAGCCTCCCAGAGAAGCTCTTTTGTGTAGAGCGGGTGCTGAACTGACGTGCCCACGCATAAGAGTTTCAGCCGCGCCTCAGATATCTCGGCAGGATGCGCATTTGAAACCTTGCTATAGAGCAACTGCAAGAAAAAGGTTGAATCACGATCATCTGGACCATTTCCAAGCTCCGCTTTGACTTTCTCCGGTGGCAATCTTGAAAGAGGGTAGAATATGGAAGAAAAATCCACTCGAGAATGTCCTTGTATACGAACGCCGTTAGCAGTCGACGGTATTGTATCCGCGGAGTCGTTCCGATTAGCTCGTAAAGAACAACTAGTAGCGAATCCTCTCTGCTGATTCAGGGCGATGCTCGCTGGTGGCCTGAAAAGATGTCCAAAACCTCGGTCAGAAGACAGGTGCCTGATCGGGTCGGGAGAATCACGAACCTCTCCCAGATGCTCAGCTGCTGTATTTTCAATTGTCGGAGTCTCCTCTTGAATTTCTGGTTTGGGTGGTTCTCCCCAGAGTTGCTCGAGATTAACTTCTGCCCTCTTTTCTTCGGTGAACATCTGCACGACAATCCTCGTCCCCCCGGCAATTTTGCCGAATCCCTCAAATGCTTCTTCCCTGCGCTTCTCCTTCTTATCATCGACGATACCAACATTCACACAGATCCAGCCCGTTGTGATGCCATCGTCATCAGATTCCAAAGCCGCTCCGGTGTTGCTTGCGAGCCGAGCCCGACGGGCTTTCCGTCGAAGCTTGATCTTTAGTTCATTCCTTCCTAGCAGCCCATCCGCGTACGGACGCAGCTTGTAAGTCGACCTGAGCCAACGACAAAAGCGATCCGCAGAGACGTTCAGGTGCTTTAAGCTGCGAGCAGTTCCGATGATCATGATGACATTGCCCCCGAGAGCAGGCGGAGGGTCTCGCCCCCGCAGGTCCAGAAGGGTCATATCATCCAGGCCAATTTCCACGTGGAGATGTTTGAGTAAATCTTCGAGGATCGTCGGTGGATTTTCTGGCAGATCTGGGATCTGCTGCCGCTGCGACAGAGGTTGAGGGCTGGGAGTCTGCGATTCCACCTGCAGATACCAGGGCACCGGTTGCGACGCTGCCGACGGATTGTGCTCTTCTTTCCTTTCTCCGATCTCATCCGCACCAGCATCCTGCGTGAGAAGACCGGAGTTCTGGGACCTCAGATAGGATACAGTGGACAAGCTCCTGAAGGAGAGTTTCCCGGCCGAACGAACATGACCGACCGGCTGAGAAATTGAAATGCCCGAGATAGCGACAAACGACTGAAGGATGTTATAGCGGCAGACATAGCATCTAGCGCCCCTAACCAGAGCACTGTTCATCATGATTGACGGGAATGCCAGCAACGATGGACAATAGATCCTGACGCTGCTGGCCGATTTTTTTGGTCTGGAGAGATTCTGCAACAAACAAACAGTGCAAACACGTGCTTCCTGACTAAGCCGGTTGCAAACCAAACAAACACTTCTTATCAAACCACAAAAAAAGTGACGGCGGGGCTGAAGTCAATGATTTGCAAGAGCCTCCGACTCTCTCTACACACCCAGTTTGCTGCTTTTTGCCCTGCATCCAGTGGATCATCGTAGCAATGTCGATGGATCTGGATGCTCCGGTTCCTATCTCGGGCCTCCAAGCCCAACAACCAGAAGCGACGTAAGTTGATGTGGAGTATTAAAAAAAAAGGAAAAGCCCCGCTGATTAGATCTCAGAATTCTCTGCTATAATTGCGGTGCCCCCATCGATGGAACGACTGCGGCCGGTGCGCTATGCACTGACTGCGTGAAGCTGACAGTCGATATTTCCGAGGGAATCCAGAGGGAGGCCGTCCTGCACACATGCAAAGATTGCGAACGGTGGTTACAACCACCAAGCACCTGGGTCAGCGCAGCCCCGGAGTCACGGGAGCTGCTTGCAATTTGTCTGAAGAAGCTCCGAGGATTGTCGAGGGTTCGTATCGTCGATGCCAATTTTATCTGGACCGAACCGCATTCGAGGCGGATTAAGGTCAAAATCACCGTCCAACAGGAAGTTTTCCAGGGGACAATCCTGCAGCAGACTTTTGAGGTGGAATATGTGGTAGCAACTCAGCAATGTCCAGACTGTGCCAAATCTTACACCCACAACACTTGGCGGGCAGCGGTGCAGGTGCGGCAAAAGGTCCCGCACAAACGAACCTTCCTTTACCTCGAACAGCTCATCCTCAAGCACCACGCACACAAGGACACGATCAACATCAAAGAAACAAAGGACGGACTGGACTTCTTCTTTGCGGAGAGGAACCATGCGGAGAAGATGGTCGAGTTTCTCTCTTCCGTCGCTCCTGTGAAGGTCAAGAAATCGCAGGAGCTCATTTCCATGGACGTCCACACTTCGACGAAATCCTACAAGACTACTTTCTCTGTTGAATTGATTCCTATCTGCAAAGATGATCTCGTGGCGCTTCCGCTGAAATTGGCCCGGTCGCTGGGAAACATTTCTCCTTTGACGCTTTGTTACCGTGTCGGCACTTCAGTCAACCTACTCGATCCCAACACCCTTCAGACGGCCGAGGTATCTACTCCCGTGTACTGGAGATCGCCGTTCAAAAACCTGGCGGACGTGCAGGAGCTGGTAGAGTTCATCGTCATGGACATTGAGCCTGTTGGAGAGTCGAATGGCCGGTTCCACCTGGCCGAGGCGACTGTGGCACGTGCATCTGACATGGGCGTGAACGATACGACCTACTTTTGCCGGACACATCTCGGCGGTGTGCTCCGTGTCGGAGATTCCGCGTTGGGCTATCATCTGTCCGGTGCCAACTTTAACGATCCTAACTTTGAGGCGATTGAGCAGAGCAGTCAGTATGGGTCCACGATTCCAGACGTCATACTCGTCCGGAAACACTATCCCCGTAAGAAGAAGCCCAAGCGGAACTGGAAGCTCAAGCGGATGGCCCGGGAAGAAGAGGAGCCCAGTCGGCGACAGGATCAGGAACGCCTGGAGGCTGATTTCGAAATGTTCCTGCGCGATATCGAAGAGGATCAGGAACTCCGCAGCACATTGGCGCTGTACAAGGCGAAGAACAACAATCGCAGCCGCGGCCAGACGGACAAGATGGAGATTGAAGGGGCCGATGCAGGCGCCGCTGAAGATAAAATGGATGAAGATAGCGAGAGCGAGGATGAAGATGTGCCCAAGATCAGCATGGACGAATTGCTGGAGGACTTTGATGAATTGAATGTGGACGACTGATTTCGTTCCTAACTGATATGAAGAGTATTTGCATGTCTCAAAACTCGATGGGCAACGGCGTTTTCATAATGATTCCATGACTTGTGTTTGGCAGGGTATTGGATTTGAAAAGTATATAGATGTGATTTTAGGAAAGTTTTGACTGATTCCCTGGAATATACTGGGTTTCTAATATGCTGAATTGCATGTACATGGTATCTATAACAATCGAGTAAAACAGAAAATAAAAAAAGACATCGTCAAAAGATCTTCCCCAGCACTCTCTTGGCATCGTCTCCAAGAGCGTCGGGGTCTTTGTCGCCCTTGGTCCGCACTTCATTCTGCTTGAACACCCGCCGAATTTGCAGGTCAGACATGTCGTCCTCCGCGCCAGAGTCACCCGATTTCGCCTTCTTCTCCTGGCGCTTCTTCCGGATGCCCTCGACCACCTTGCCCTTCTCCACACCGGCCAGGAAGACCTTGTCCTCCTTGCGCGCACGCGCATCCTCGATCCGCCGCCGGGCTTCCCGCTCCGAGCGCTCGCGCTGCATCTGCTCCATCAGATCGTCCCACTTGAACCCCTTCAGGTATTTCATGTTCCAGACGTCGTCGTGGTACCAACCGCCCTTGCGCCCGCCGACGATGTTCGCGTTCAGCGTCTCCGCGCAGATCTTGGCCGTCTTCTTCGACTCAAACTCGACCCAGCCATCCGTGTACATCTTCCGCCGATTGCTGCGCTTGCTGCCACTGGTCGATGGCACCGCCGGCGTGAGGAAGACGCGGTTGATGGGGCCGAACCCCCGCTGCTCCAGCATCTTCTTGAGAGCCGACGGCTTGAGATATGGCGGAAGCGACGAGAGGTAAATGACGCCCGTCTTATTCTTCTTCTCCTTCGTCTTCTCCAGCTTCTTTTTGTCTAGCGGTTTGATGGGTTTTTCCTTCGATTTGGATTCCGAGGTGTGCTGTGGGGATTGTTGCTCTGAGTCGGAGGAACGGTGATCGCCATTCTCTAGTCGACGGGCTTTCTCCTCTTCCTGATCCGATTTCCCATCGAACTTGTCGCCAGTATCGTCCCGGTCGTCCCCATTTTCACTATCTGTGACGTCGACGTCGCCGTCGTCGACAGCTTGCACCTTTCGCCGCTTGGCTGCCCGGCCCTTGGACTCCTCTGCAGCCTCGGAGTCGTAGCCCCGATCGCTTTCTTCGCCGTCGCTTGACTCGAGGTCAAGATATTCGTTCCTTTTCCGTGTGGCCATGGTTGTCAATGGTCGGTGTGGGAGTATGGCTTCCAGACTTTATGTCCAGAAACAGGCCTTTCTTGCAGAAAACAGCTGCCATCAAAACTATCACGTGGTCCGTGCGTCCTTATCGATCGGGATGGGAAAGTCGGTGGATCAGCCAATCAGGTCGCCGGCTCGCAGTGGAAGATCTGTGATCACGTGAGTCACACCAGCTACCTAAAGTAGCAGGCGCAGATCCCTAATCTTGTTAGATATGAAAGGAAAAAGAAAAAAATAAGATATTAATTTATACGAAATCTAAGGAGAAAATAAACTCAATTGATCCAAATACGTTGTGCTAACAAGTAGAGGATATAGAAGGCTACGGAAGGGGCACACACACCTGGAGGTAGCTCTGCTGAACGGTCCTTCCTCTTTAGTTCCCCAATCTGATGTCCTCTGACGCTCAAAGCGCTCATCGTCGCTCCTTATTCATTGACCATGGCTCACTGATGCTTTGTGCTTGTCTGCTTCTCGAAGAAATAACGCTGTCGGTTCTCTGATAATTGAAAGCACGCATTGTCGATTCAATAGGTTGAGGATGTTCAGCCGTGCAGGAGGTACTCGCGTCATATCAAGTACTATCGGCGCCCTCATGCTTCGTCTCTTTACACTGCACCATACAAAAAAAAAACATTGCCTGTCAACGTTCGTTTGTCGATATTCAGCAACATGTGAACCCGAAAAAAATCCTTGACGATTCTTCTCCTCTGGCCTCACGATGTGGTTGTTTGCAGGAGAGAGTTGTACCGGTGACAATTAGCAACCACAATGCAAATATCCGAAAAAGGAGTCAAACAAGAGAAAGCAATCAAATCGAGATCAAAGATCCCAGTGAGACACTTCAGTGTTGTCATAATCATCTTCAAACCAGCCCGTTGGTCTGGGCGGTAGCCCCCAGCCTTTATTGCGCCAGATACGACGGTTCGGAGGGGCAGGAACCTTGACAAACAAGAATGTAACTGTCACTAGGTAGGTTAGGTATGTGAAGTTGACTACCTAGTTAGGTAATATCTGTCCATGAGGTTGATCAATCCACAGACTGCGCCAACGTCTCACCAGCAAGCATCTAACGATGGCTTGCAGCCTCCCCCACTATCGTCCTTCCTATCTCAGTAGGGAATGTAGTAATGCAGGGAGGATTTTCCCGACGACCTATGGCCGTCAGCCGCCTGTGTTGGGTCGCGGCAAACAGACAAGGGGCGCAAATGCCAATGAGCGGTCGATCCGATGTGCAAGTGTCGCCCAGCTCGCATCTTGCCTCTGCATCTGCATGTCCATCAGTCTTACGTGTATCATTTATGCGAGGCAGGAAAATCGGGGCCGAACGGTCGTGCCGCTGCACACCAATGGTGGAAAAAAAATATTAATCAACCAACTAACGACTTTGACAGGTCTCTTACTGGCAGGTCCCACTAACCGACTGACTGACTGACTGACTGCAGTGATGATCTCCGAGGGAAAATCGCCGCTTCCTTCTCTGTCTGCCTCTAACGATGTTTGTCTATCACTGGCAGCACGCAGAGAGGCTGTTCTCCAACCGCATCTGTATTTTTCCCTAGAAAACCCTCCTTGTGACCGACTCCGACTCCGATCATGATGTCCCTCCAGCCTGCAGGCGTTGCAGTTTTTCTGCCTGTGCTACCGACAATACCATCCTGTGCCCTCTCTCAGTGGCCGTTGGATCGTCTAGACTTTGTTCGCAGGATTCCTGGTCCAGTCCCTCGGGAGAAACCAACGCAACGCGCACATCACACACTTCATACATACATTTTCACACACCCCCCTCGACACACAGCAAGACGAGACAAATTGATTTGTCTGCCGCAGTCGATGGAGTCCATTTATTTCCTGCCCTTTTCCCGACAGGCAAAAAAATAATAGGCAAGACCCAGATGGACCTCTCTCACTCAACCTCTCTCAACCCCTCCATCTTCAGTCCTTCTCGTTGCTGTTGATAGTTTCCCAACCTAGTTGCTTTGCACATGCTTCCAACATCTGAAAGGCGCCTGCTCCTGATGCGCCAGCTGGACTATCAGCGCACCTTGCATGTGTCGCCCTACGTGGTCACCGCGACCACCGGGCACACGAGACTGCCGCTCGATACCATGTACGACTTCTGCTGGAAAGGATGCGCCACGTACATCACGGCACCGCTGGGACCAGGCTCGCCGCTCACGCAGCGGGACCTGCTCGCTATGTTTGAGCATCTCTGCGAGAGGATCGACTGGGATGCGCGCCCGGACGCCGCCGCCCTGGGCGAGTTTCCCTGCAAGTTCCTGGCCTGCCAGGCGCCCGACAGCCCGCGAGGCATCGCCGAGATCCTGGAGACACATCGCCGCATCTGCGCCCAGATCCGGGCCCGGCAGACGGTGCTGGATGCGCAGGACGTCGCAGCCCCAGAGGCCGATCCAGCCCGACACGCGCGCTATCGACTGCATCCGCTGTTTCGAGCCCTGCTCGTCGTCATGGACCGACCCGATTGGCAGGAGCACGACGTGCAGCTGGTCCGCACGGGAGACGACGAGGACCTCCGGTACGGACCTATCGACTTTGATCCCTTGCGGTTCGATTTCTACGTCGACGATGACGGGGACGTCCTCCGGGGGAGTTTTAAAAGGGTCATGGCTTTGGTTATGGATCTGAAGCAGCGCGAAGACGATGCTAGGTGATGACATAGCAAGTTACCTATCTGTCTATCTCATCCAGATGGATCTTAATACCCGGTAATCGACGACGACGATGATGATACGAGGAAACGATATAACGAGCTAATAATAATAATGATAATAATAAAATAATAATGACAATAATGTTCACACATCCAATACACTCCCTCTATATATGCATGCATATTTATTCAGTATTTATGTACATACAGACATGCCCCTTTTCTTTTCTTCTCTTCTCTTCTCTTCTAAGACTGTACTGCGTATGGTATGTTCCTAGGTGGTGATACACAAGGGGGGTAAAAAAATCCTCCTCTCTCTCTCTCTCTCTCTCTCTCTCCGTTCCTCTTACTCACTCACTTCACTCACTTCACTCACCCTATTTATGTATTTCACATACTCTCTCTCTCGAACGAACGAACGAACGATCGATCGATTGAACGATTGATTGAGCGGGCGAGCGAGCAAACGAGCGAGTAAACAAACGAGTGAGTCCAAACGGGATATCCATCCATCCATCCATCAAACTCGCATCCATCCAATCAATCCATGGGGGTATCACTGTAGGTTGTATTGTAGGTGTTACAGTAATTTTTCAAACAAAAAAAAGGTCCAAAAAAAGTGAAAAGGGAAAGGAAAAGGGAAAGGATAAAAAGAAAAGAGAACCTGAGGCCACCTTAATCAAGATGACGAATTTTGACTTGCCTATTTACCACAAAAACAAATAAAAAAATACCCCCTCCCTGGTGGACAAGTCAGGATCATATGACATGGCGTATTTCCGGAAGGAATTTTATAGACCTAATCTGACCTGATCTGACCTGATCTGTCTTCTTTTCTAATGCAGGATGAGGATAATAATGAGGAGGAGGAGGATGCAGGTAGAAAGTGAAAACATGAAGAGGGAAAAATGGATAGTCCAAGGACCAAGAATCCTCCCAATGC
This sequence comes from Rasamsonia emersonii CBS 393.64, assembly GCF_000968595.1. Lineage (NCBI taxonomy): Eukaryota > Fungi > Ascomycota > Eurotiomycetes > Eurotiales > Trichocomaceae > Rasamsonia > Rasamsonia emersonii. The sequence continues at coordinate 14,920 of NW_013562992.1, read as the reverse complement.
AACGCAACGCGGAGGAAGATGGAATGATGACACGACACGACACGACACGACAACACCCATGCATGTATCTCTGGAATAGAAGAATCTGACCAACCGACCGACCGACCGACCGATCGGCTGTCCGTCCGTCCGTCCGTTGAGGAATGATGAATCGTTTAGGATGAGGAAGGAAAAGAAAGCAAGGAAGAAAGAAGGAAGGATGACGGAAGAAGGAAGATGGGAGAAGTCGTTATGCGGGTCGACGCCAGGTCGTGAGGTGTGATGCAGAGCAAGGAAGTGGAAGAGGATTCGCGGCGTCATCGATCGACACGAGACGAGTGAGACGGACGAGACGGGCGGTCGAAATACAGGGTTAGAGGTCGGAGCATGGGTGTTACTTCTCAAGATCTTAAGGACGACCGTCATATTCCTAACCACCACTTCATCCGCTCATACACATAAAAGCTGGTCGCAGCCATCGGTACGACCTTCATGTACCCGATAGTCAACCCGACCCAGAACCCACGGAAGCCTTTCTCTAGCCAGATCTTGCGCGCCGTTTCGGCCATGTTGAGTCGATGGCCGTCGCCCACTGCGCCACCGACCTGCATGCGACGCCGGATCACCTCCAGTGGGTATGCCGATGTCTGGGAGATCAGACCGGCCAGAGCGCCGGAGAACAGTTCGGCGGACGCCGTCAGTTGAGCACGAGCTTTGCCGCCCCGCTTCTGTCTGGGGCTCTCGGAATTGGGAATAGTCGTGTAAGGAGCGAGACTCGGTAGACGAAGCAGGTCCCCAATGGTGTCATGGGTCAAGAATGACATTCCCGCATATGGAATCATAGCCGACCACCGTCGCCGCGAAACCGCGGTAAAAGTTAACGAGGCCAGATCGAGGAGTAACGGCATTGATAGAAGACGACACCGTTTGGGCGGTCGCCATGGCCGCAGATGGGGTGCCCGTTGTCGGTGTCGCCGCTGAATTTGCCGCGACTGGTCTTGATGACGCCTGTTCATGGTAGATCTGGCGGCAGATGGTGGTGAACGACGAGCGGGTGTTATGTTTCGTCTCAAAGGCCAACCGGACCCGGATCACCTCGAGAGGATATGTGAAAAAAACCGACGTAACACCCGCCAGACTTCCCGAAATGAGACGACGAAACGGCGTCTCCTTGTCCCGTGAGGGAATGACGACTGCCCTGATCTGCTCGTACGCCAGAAATTTGATCGCGGCGTAAGGGAAGATCCGGAGCAAGGTGGCTGAATGGCCTTTGAACAAGCCCCGAACACCCTCGAAACGTTTGATATCTCGTATCGCCCAGACCAGCCCAGACCAGCTTCCGGAATACTTGGCAAACTCCGGGTTCGACGCTTGAAAGAGGATCTTGACGCGGTCCAACGGGGCTACGACTGTTTTTGCCTGAAGGGAACCTGTCAGAACTCTCGCTCAAGCCAGCATACAAGTTGAAACACAACTCACCGCACACCCCGCAATACCCCCCGCCAATCCACTCCGTATGACATAGTCTGCGCTCCGCTTGTCTCTCGGTTTGATGTCTCCGCCGAGGGCCTTGTGCACTGGTGCCCGCGATCCATCCTGTTCTGACCGCGGGGCTTTCTCTGGGCTCGTAATATCGACCGCCGACCGGGTCGACGTCGTGGACGGTAGCGCTGTCCGTTTGGCGTCCTCCATTACGCTATCCGACTGCGGAGACGATCCCTCTGCCGATGGTCGTCCGACAGGACTCGATTCGAACTGAACAATGCGGGGATAGTTAATAATAATGGCTGATGGAGCAGCGTGCACATGATCTGGACGAGTATGGGTCATCCGTGGGGGAAATGTGTTTTCCCAGTATGATTATTATTATTGTCGGGTTTTCTCGCTGACAGAGTACTGGCTGGTGGCGGTATGGTGATGGGATCGAACCGTTCTCGGAATCGGACTCGGCTATCGTGCATCCGCGGCCATCGGGGCGATGCAGGGCAAACTGTCAACCCAGAGGTGGGAAGGAGATTATCAGGAAAAGCGAAGGCGGTGTTAGTGAGCGACAAAAATAGCCTGGGTAACGCAATAAGACTAGGGAAGCAGGGAGAGAGCTTTCCATGGAGTCAGAGGTGGGTTCCTCGAGGTTGCTTGGATGTTTTCTGGGGTCGGAAAGCAGCGGCGATAACCGATCCCGTGACTGGAGAATCCTTACCCGCCCGAAACGGTGCCGATACAGCTCGATACTCCCCGCCACCGCCCAAATTCGCCTCTTGTATCAGTACGTAACAGGTCTGTTACATCATCCGCTGTACCGACTTATGGTCTAAGCAATCATCGCTGCAACGTTAATATTAAATCACGGCAGTCTATTAGCCCAGCGTGAAGAGTATTCTATTCAAGTATATCATTTTCCTCCATAACTAGCTACCAACGCAGCAGACGACAAAGTGGAGGATATCTATCAGCTAGATGAGATCTAACAAAATTAAATTTAAATAAATAAAGGGGGGGGGGCTCGAACAGAGACCGCATCAAGCACGCCGCCATCGTGGCCTTGCCATCTCGCCAAAATATCAAAATGCCCGCAAGCCTGAAACACCACCACAGAGGAGATATTTTATCCTAGACAAAAACAATGCCATCCATGTAGACCCAAGGTTGCAACCCCAAACACCGTCCAGCTGGCCCAAGCATGCTACACGTTTTTTAGCCACCGTACTCTATGCATATACTGCCCTTGCAAGAATATGAACTTTTGGAAGGGAAAGAAAAACAATCCAGAAAAAAAGAAAAGGCTCATGGGTCTCATAGCTCATGCACGTTGACAGAACATCGAAACAGAGGGGCGTGCATCGAGCGACGGAATTCGAATAGGTCAAGAGGAAGGGACTGACAATCAGCACAGCGGGAGCGGTGGCAGTTAGAAATTGTATCGCGTGCCTTGTCTTGTCAGTGGTTTCCCCTGTTTGTTTGTCGCCTTGATTTCCTTCGGTTCGTCGGTGACCCTCTTTGCCCGCTTCGTCGGCCGCGAAGGATCCACGTGAAGGTGGCCATTTTCGGACAGCGCTGTCGTATTCCTCCACCGCAGACATCGGTGTTTACGGTCATCCACATAGGTCTTGGTTCGTGTTGACACCCGTTTTGTGGGAGCCTCCTCCGACTCGGCGCGTTCAGCAGTCTTGGCGAGGTATTCCTTGCGGTTGTTCATGTATTTGGCGATGATGTCTCGTTGCAGCTGAAGTTCCTTGCGTAACTTGAGCTCCCGGACGCCGCGCGTATCGAGCCAGTTGATGAGCTCGTCCAGCGATTCTGGATCATCGTAGTAGCCCCAGTGGCGCGCATCCGGAAGGCTTGTCGACCCTTCCTCCTTCTTCTTGCGCTCCGAGGGAGTGATCTGATGGCGCTTCGCGTATTGCTTCTTTTCGTCCTCGGGCAGGTCAATAAAGCCCTCGCGCTCCATGTCATCCGGGCCTTGCACCCACAGTCGACCGTTGGCATATTTCGCAGCCGCTGTCGAACTGTTGGGCAGACCCTCATACGGCATGGCATTCCGTTCGAACCACCAATACCGGTTGCAGAAACGATCCTTCCCCAGACATCTCGTCCGCGGACAGTCCGCCTCCCTGAGATCGTTATCGAGAACCGCAATCTCCTCTTCCAAAGAGGCGATCTTCGCCTCCTGCTCTTCGATCTTTTTCAGTACCCGTTGGTACTGTTTGGAGCCTTTGGGTTGCTTCGCCAACTGTTCCTTACGCTCCCGCTCTTCCTCTTGTCGGCGTTTCCGTTCGAGAACCCGGTCCAATCCACCACGGAGCGAAGGCCCGCGAGGTTCCTCATCTTCGGTATCCATGACCTGCTCAGATTCATCGTCCACAGCTGGCGTCTCGCCATCCCCGTCTGCCGTCTTGGAATCGGCAGGAGGCTCAGTATTTGGCGGCGGTGATGGCGATTTCTCTGGCTCAGGTTGGAGGGCCTTTTTCTCGACTTGGAGCTTCCGTAATTCCTCAAGCCTAGATAAAATCAAAACAAGTGAGCAAAGAAAATCCATGCAAATGAAGAACTCGAAATGATCGAACTTACGCTGCCTTACGCGCCCGCTGATATTCAATCTTTTCTTTGCGGAACTCCGTCATCTGATTGCTGCACTCCTCCAGATAGTTCTTGATGGCCTTAGTCTCCAGACTGAGCATACATATAATCTGGAGGGCCTGAATCCGGAGGTTGATGTCGAGAGTTGCGTACTGCGAGCGCGCAGTTTCCTGTGTGGGTTCTTTATCCAGAGGAGCCAGATGCTTCAAGATCTCCTCGCAGACCTTCTCCATCCGTGGACGAGCAGACAGTTGATGTAGCAGGCCGACCATGATCAACTCCCACCCACCGTTGCGGAAATCTCTCTTTCGCAGGCGATCAATCCAGCCATAATCCCCAAACATTTCCGCAGCCCGGTGCACCTTGACTTCGGCTGTGCCCGAACGGCTGCGCCGTCCTTGTTGAGCTTTCAAGTTGGCAGCCTCGGCTTTAGCCAAACTACTCCGGGTGGTCATCCTGGTGACGACTGGCTCCGGTTCCGGAGTGGGCTCTTCTTCTTCCTCCTCCTCCTCCTCCTCCTCTTCTCCCTCTGAGCCTGACTCATCCGACTCCTGCGGAAGGTCCGGGAGCGATACCTGGATCGCCCCGTCGTCGTCATTCTCCGCATTGACCAGCTTCTTGAGGACCGCACAGTGGATTTCGACAAATAACTCACAATCGACCTCGCTGGAGGAGAACCGCATGGCTTGCACAAAATCATCGAAGGTAAACGAGTCCAGCTGGAATACCTCGCAGTACACATTGAGTGTGTTCCAGGTCTCCAGGAATAGGCTCACCGATTCGGGTTTGATATCACCTTGTAACATCTCCTCGTCATTAGCGAAGCTTGATGGGTCATCCAGATCAAATTTGAGTGGCGGTCGAGGCTTTCGATTCGGCTCCCAAGTGATGTCTAAATCTTCAATTGGGTACTTGATCGGGGGAGGTGGCGGGGGTTTGGGGGGCTCGGCCTTGATGACGACCGTGGGAACGGCCAGCGGCTTCTTGTCGGCTTCAGGGTCCTTGGCGGGACGGACAGGTCCGCCAGAGGGTTTCTGGACGACGAATGATGGGTTTCCGTTCAAAGAACGCTGATACTCAAGAAACTGCTCTTCCTTGCTCCTGGCAAGCTCTTGCGGTGTCGGTTTGGACTTCTGCCCTTTTCCGGCTGCCGGCTTGAGCTCCAGCAACCGCTGCGATGAAAAGAAGCCGAAGTGACCCTGCTGATCCGCTTTCTTCATGGCCTTCTTCTCTGCAACCCGGGCTCCGTACTGCAAATGCTTTGGAACTTCCGTATCGATCTTGTATTCTTCCGCGATGGTGGGCTTCACCAGCCATGGAGCGCCGCTCCACGATTCCCGAGTGACCGTATTCTTGATGAAGGCACGCAGCATCTGCTTCGAGAAAGTCTTCCGATCGCGCGTGATGTGATCCTGGTCGAGCAACGCCTCCTCGTTGGTGCGATCCAGAATTTTCACCAGGTATCGGGCATATGCCTCTGATTTGACTGCGCCATCCGGATAGTACTGTCGAGGGAAATTGGCCTTGTCCCGGATTATCCCATGTAGGCGCTGGTTGTTTTCGAGCAGGATAACTACATGTTCACCGGGATAGAAGTCTTGTTTGAAATCCTGCGAGCGGTCAGAAAAAAAAAAGAGTCGGGACAGCCTGTTCATCAGGACCCGCATCTACTCACTTCGTACACTTCATCCACTGCACCATGTGTCAGTCATCGAGGCAGCAAGAAGGACCAAGTCCACATGGAGCTTACCCAGATGGTCGATTCTCGAGACGGTTGAAAATTGGACCCTTCGCAGAATAGGCTCCTTGAGAGCGTCCGGAAACGCGTTGTTGAGTTCACGAGACTCCTCCATCTAATGAGATCGTATTAACATATGCCACGAAAGACTGGAAAGCATGACACGTGACATACTTCACTCTGTAATGCCTCAAAGAACGTTAGACCCGAGTGGCCTGTAATCTCGCAGATAAACCGGCGTTGTTTGTAGAAATCCATGCGTTGGAGGTACGACTCGTAGCTTGTGAAAACCTCATTGGTCTCGGGGATGACCCACACCTGGAGACGATTGACCATGAGCCAGAATTCCTAATCACAGAGAAAAGGTTGAAGAGAGAATTGGTACATGCCTCGGAGCTGTCATCTTCAATGGTGGGCCGCGGGAGGAACTGGACGGGCTTCCGCTTGAATAGCACCTGTTCGACAACGTTACTCTCTGCCCATTGTTTCCAAGCATCCGCATGATCTCCCGGAATCACCAGGGTCTGTCGTATCTGCATACCATGATCCTCAGCCAGTGGAAGCCCCGCGTCCGTCCACCATAGACCGCGGGAGGCGCGTGCGCAAACTATATAAATCTGCGGGAATCATTGAGTTAGATAAGGATCAAGACCGGAGTTGTAATATAAGACGCGGAAAAGACAGGGAAGAACTCGAAAGTCGCAGTTAGTGGACGCGAACGGAGCGGCCCAGATCTGCCTGCACGTGCGTGGATCGACCGGGAGAGCGGGAGGCAGCAAAGGAGAGCGCGACAGCTCCGGGAAACCAGGGATTCGGGGAAGTGGGAGCATACGGGCAAGAAAGCCCGGGGGAAGCGGGGATCGTAAGAGCAGGAGAGTGCTTACATGTAGGACGCGTCGTGATATACTCAGCCTCTCCGAAAGCAAAAAAAGCAGCCGTGACGAGCAAGAGCGGAGGGCGTGGTGCTAATATAATATATGTCGCGTCGTGAACGGACTATATCGCTGACCAGAAGCGGGCGGGGTGGCCAGACTTCAGAGACGCGTGTGGTGGTGGCAGGATGGCGGAGAGAAGGGGGACAGAGGGAGCAGGATGGGGGAGAGAGAGGAGGAAGAGGCAGAAGTCGAGGCGAAGAGGAGGAGGAGGAGAAGAAGCGGCGGCGGCTTCGACCTCGCCGAGAGGATCGGTGGAGGCCGAGGAGGTACGGGCCCCCGGTGCAGGCGACGCGCTCATTGGGCCAGACGAGGAGAAGAAGAGAGTCGCTGGCGGTGCGGGCAACGCGCCGGGCCAGCCAGGGACAGACAGTACGGTCCGCGCCCCAAGACAGGATGGGCCTTCTGCTGCGTCGGACCCCCTCCATGCCCGCCCTTGACCCCCCCCCCCGTCCGTCTGCCCCAGCCTGCTGCCCGCCCAGCCACCCTGACCCAGGCGTTCTTGCACTCGTTCGGCTCCTCAGAGCCTGCCCTTTTTTCTGAGAGCATTTATGGCGCCTGCAGACGATTTTGTGGAGGTTGCACGCTGCGAGAAGGGAGAGCACCTGGATCAGGGTCGACAGCCCTGGTGCGGCAACGATCACGACGGGATGGGCCCTTCCCTCGCACGCGGCAATGAGATCGTCTAGACGGTACCACATCATGGCTGAAGACGTGTAGGCGCATGCCTCTCTCCGAATGCAATTATTTCTGACAAGTCGTTGCCGTATCTGCTGGATTTCGTCCCGGATTGGCCTCTCAGGGTTCTCGACGTCATCAACCAGACAGAATGGCAAATAGTCGCCTTCGGAGGAGGCAGAGATGTAACCTGTTCACCTGCATCTTCATCGACACGGTTGCATTACTACCTTTCCACTAGATATATCGCTCTAAATGCTGTCGATGGTGTTCGTGCGTAGATTTCGATAGGGTTTCTAGGGCTGTGGCGCCCAGATTCCATACGGCATGCTATACACCTCCTGACTCCAAAAATGGCACTAAATGCTCTTGGACATATTTTCAGAATCTGACTGCTATGCCATTTCTTTGCCAATCTCGCATGTTCTGCTATGGCCAGGGACACTGCTTGAATCCACGCATTTAACTATCCTCCGTCTCAACTGAGGTTTGTGTCTGCTGCATTCTATAGCCACGTAACATTTTTTTTTGTCTGTGCTGTTCAGTGATGAAAATTTCGAACGTCAAAGCTGCCAAAATATATCTTTCTTTCCAACAGGCACTGGCGTTGTTATTTTCAAGCTGCATCGTGAAGGAGCCTGATGACGGCAGTTCATAGCGTGCAGTATATCTACTACTCGTAGACAACCCAAATAAAAAATTCATTGAGCATTAAGCATCAATTTTTTAGAACTATTTCTTTATCGTAGGCGATGATAGACTAGGTTTATCTATAACTAAATCCCAACATCAACAGCAGGCATGGAAATATACTCCGGTATCTTTGTATCCATAACTGGCGAACATACGAAGTAAAATGCTAGCAAGTGAGCATATAAAGAATATGCGAGAGTTATCAGCTGTCCTCATGATATATCGTCTTCTCCCATGTCTTGTGATTTGATTCCACTCCATACGTACTCAATTCCTCTATTCCGTCCTCTGCGAACAAGAAATCCATACTCAACGGAGATCATCTGCTCGATGACATCACAGGGTCTATTTTTAAACTGTCCACAATGCTGTTACTAGAATAGAGCCAATGAAAGGGGTAAAAAGACACAGATGCCAGACGATGCCAAACACAGGCTGAAACTGGGCGTTAGGGCAAGGCGCCACTGATAATACTTAATAACAAGACTATGTATGCCAGCTAAGCTAAGCAGGCATCAGATGTGGTTCGATTTCTTGTGCTGGGAGCCACACGCCGTCGGGTCCCCGTCCACCCGTCTAAGCCCTTTTGGGACTAGGAAGCCCGAGAGAAAGCCGTGCCCAGGCCCTGCAGGGATTGGTGGACAGCTTTTGCGGTGCGGGTCTGCACGCGCCACACGCACGACACGTGAAAATAGAGTAATTGCTTTTTTTCTGTTTTGAATGCAAACTGCGCAAACAGCAAAAGGAATACTGACGTACCGATTACCAAATTGCGAATGCACACAGTCATTGACCAAGAACAAAAGGCGAATGATTAGTCATAGTAAATATTACTTCTTAATAAGGAATTTTAATCTAAGCAGTAAAGTATACCACCATAAATCCAAGCCAGCTCCCCACTACCCCCAGGGCCGAGTAGCTGCTCGTGAACATGAGCGGCACAAACTCGTAGCGATTCAAGCCAAAGATGAGCTGGTGGACCAGGGAGCAGTACAGGATCAGCGGAATGCTAATCGTGATATACAGCAACGAAAATCGGTCCAGCAGGAATACCCGCGGCCTTTCAGGCACGGGTGCCACTCGGTCAAAGGCAAACAGGAACAGGATCAGCCAGAAGATGGTATATACCGTCTTGATGGGAAATTCGGGGGCTGTGAAGAGCAACGGGAAAAGCGAGACATGGCCCGCGACCGCCAGGGGTCGGAAGGCGCTAAAATACCGTCGATCCTTCAGCGCAATCAGACTGAATGGGATGATGATCAGCAGAACCGCCTTCTCGTGAACGTGCCAGCCGAAGAGGAACGACGCATATCCACACAGTGTCACCGCTCCCACAAACGTATCCCAGTCTGGTCGGAACCACAGCTTTATCAGAGGAAACTAAAGCCTGTTAGTCACCAACCGTGTTTTAGCTGAAGAGGGGGGAAAGCCCGCTCACCAGTTGGAAGAAGAAAGTCAACGCAAATGTCTGCTCCTTACTGATCTGCGGGAGCACAGCAAAAGAAGTATCTCCCACAAGACCCCGAGTGACACTGCTCAGAGCCTCTTGGTCCACCGGGAGACCAAGACGGGGTGCAACTAAGAAAAAGAACAGAAATGTTAGCAGCGCCAATGACGAGACGGTGGTCAGAAAAGACATACGTGGAATCAGCACCCGATCCGTAAACGCGTACATGGCCCAGACATTTGGTGCCCAGTAAGCGTGACATAGACCCCGAGAGAAAGGGAAAAGCCTCTCTTTCAGCTGAAGCAGCTGATTCCAATAGGCGAAGGGGCCAAACGCCAGGCCAAAGACGCTGAGCACTCCGACCCCGAGCTTTATGGTATTCCAGATCCTGGGCCGGAAAACAGACTTGGGGTCTAAACAATATGCCCGCAGCAGGTAAACGAAATACGCGAGAGAGAGGTATAGATAGATATGCTTCAGGCACAATAGGACAGCGAAGGTAATGCCACTGTAAAGGAGGGTGGATTGTTTGCGCGCCCATACAATCGACAATACCAGTATTCCAAATAGAAAGCCATTGTATTGGAAATGGATATGGTCGATGATAAGCAGGCCAGGAGACAGCAGGATAGAGAGGCTGGCAATGTGTGCGAGATGCTTGTTAGCAGAAGGTACAGACTTAACGTACCTATGATATCGCCCACATTAGTCCTGCTTATTTCACAAAAAAAGAGTAAGCCTCGCGTACCGGCTCAATGCAAAAGCCAAGACCAACTCAGTAAGGATGACCGTTGCCCGTTGGAAATAGACTGTCTGCCACGAGTCGTAGTTGAGGTTCTTGACAACCAGCATAGCGGGGTCTGCATAATATGCCAGCTGGGAAAGGAGCCATTCGAAAGCAGCGAAGAATGGTGGATAGTCCAGAGTCCATTCTGACGTCCTCTTATTTTCACACCTTCAGCCTGGATAGTCTGTGGAGGCTACGAGATATCCGGTCATACCTCATAGTACCATTCCTTGACAGGGAGCGAATGGGTAATGGCAAGCCAATTCCGGTGTACCTCGAAATCCGTCGATTTGCTATTCGCGACAAGCATAGATCAGCATGGGAACCTGCAGGATGATTTCTGGAAGCAAACCGGGAAATCGCATATACATACTATGCGGGGAAGAGCAGCACCTTGAAGGCTGCTGCCACGAGGGCGCACTGCGCCAATGACGGATAGAACTCAGCCATTGGTAGAGAATTGCATGGCGCAGACAGAGATCAAGCACAAGGAGAGGCGTCGAGGAACGCGATGGAGACGACGTCGCCCGCTTGTCGGCGAAAGCTTCAAAGTCCAGACCTCCGAAATCCCGCGATTATTATTGGCGACGCGCGGATGCCCTCTCACGTGACGGGTTTCAGCCCGCGGAGAGAGGCCATGCTGTCAAGAACATTAATTGGCTGGCGGAGCTCTACAGGCGCGTCGATGGACATGTCGGACGTCGCAGTCCGCCTTACTGTTTGTTGCTCTGTCCGATTTGAAGATCCAGCACAGCGTTGATGTCTCTCCATCTGCTGTAGCCATTGCCCGGGAGGTCCGTTTTTGCGTGATTGCTGTCGTAGTTGGCTGGATCGCCACTCGTTTTGTCTCCGCCATTTCGAAACAGAAAGCTAGAGACCCCTAGCAGTGGGGGGTCAACAGATTGTGTCTCAATTGATACCACGACAAGGACTTTGAATTCTAACAGTCTTGCTTTTGGATAGCTCTGTGCAAATTGTCTTTAGAGCTTCGCGTTTTTCCTTCCATCCACCCCTGTTTACCGTGTCACCTTTTTCCGGCAAGTAGCTTGTGTGGAGACTGTACAGAGCTTGCTGGGGAGTTTCTATCTTCCCCAACACTTGATCCTACAAGATGAAGTTGTTAGTTTCGCTTGCTTTCTGCATAGCTGCGGCAAATGCGCAGTCAATCATTGAGAGTTCCAGCTTTGGATATGACAGGAGGTAAATTCGACCTCATCCCTTACTGATCGAATCTCTCCAAGTTGACCGGTTGTTCTAGGTTATCACCCAATCCCGATAGTATCCCTGGCTGGCGGATCACAGGCGAAGGTCACACTCCTCAAATTGTAAGTGGTCTGTCTGCCGGAGATCTCTGTATTGTTGCTAACATTGGGCCCAGCTATCGGACAGGCTGATTCTGACACCTCCGTACCCTGGAAACACAAGAGGCTCCGTGTGGGCAGAGAATGCGTAAGTTTTTGCCACTTACTTATGCTTTTTCTTTACGTTTTCTTAACACCTATATAGTGTTTCTGTGCCTGAATGGACAGCAGAGTTCCAATTCAGAGCCAGCGGCCCGGAAAGGGGCGGTGGTAATTTGCAGTTGTGGTATGTGAAAGATGGCCAGGCCAGCGTCGGGGCCTCAAGCATCTACACAGTTGGAAGATTCGATGGGTTTGCCCTTACCGTCGACTCGCATGGAGGACGAGTGCGTAGCATTCATAGCGTCTGGCTCTCTACTGATTTAATCTAACTGTCGTCCAGGGTGGAACCATTCGCGGGTTCTTGAACGACGGAATGACGGATTACAAGAGCCATGCCAACGTCGACAGCCTGGCATTTGGACATTGCGAGTACCCGTATCGCAATTTGGGTCGCCCATCTCGTATCCTGATCAAACAAACAAGCTCGAATTTCGAGGTCAACGTAGACGGCAAAACGTGCTTCCAGACTAACAAGGTAGGCAATAGGCGTCATGAACGTTGTTTCAAAGAATGTCTAACGTTTGCAAGGTTGTTTTGCCGACCGGATATACTTTTGGCATATCCGCAGCTACTCCAGACACTCCAGACTCATTTGAGATATTCAGGTTTGCGCTGAGGTCAGACCGTAGCCTTCCCGCGCATCAGCAGCAGCAGCAGCAACAGCAACAGCAACAAACCAACCAGCAGCCAATTAATGCGCGATCCAGCGATTACGGAGCTGCAGAGGATCGTCCCGCTTCGTACTACACGACTTCGGAGCAGCAGTTCGCTGACCTCCACAACCGCCTCCAGCTCCTTAACCATGCGACGCAAAACGTCTACAAGGATCTCGCTGCTTTGGCTCGCAATAGCGACAGCCGCCACCAGGAGCTTCTTCAACGCACCGCTTCAACAAGGGATCAACTGTCCGCTATCGACTCTCGTCTTCAAAGGATCGAACAAGCCATACAGGCCCTGCAACGCGATGTCGCAAGCAAAGACTACCGGAATCAATTCGCCCAGCTTCACAAGGCTATCGAAACGTCTCACCTGAGTCTTACTGAAGGCCTACAGTCATCCATCTTCAATAGTAAGTGCAATCTCCCTCCCCCCGTCTTAAACGACACAAGGAGATTTCTCTCCTGTTTTTTTTTTTCTCTCTCTCTCTCTTCCATGGCTCCTTTCTGACATGACTTTTCTCCGCCAGTGATCCACGCCGCCTCTCCACGCATGGGCCTCTTCATCTTCCTCATCATCTCCTTCCAGCTCGCGTTGGCCGGACTGTACGTCGCCTACAAGCGTCGTCGTGCGAACATGCCAAAGAAGTTCCTCTAAGTTTATCTTCATTCTTCCTAACCTAACCTCCTCTGCTGGGTATAGTAATAAACGTCCAATCATCCACCTCAACGTTGTCTTCTTTCTTTCTTGCTTGTCTTTGCTCTTGCCTGTTACTATTACTGTTACTGTACCATGTATAACGCGGCATGATATCCTCCCTCTCTTCCCAAAAAAAGAAGGAAAGAAGGAAGGAAAGAAAGAAAAAGTCATCGATTCTAGCTACTCCGTACATTTGTTGTTAATGCCACTTAGTCTACGTTTGAATCGGTGTTTCGCTGTCTGTTTTTTTTTTATCTTGTAGATGAGACGAACTCTGAAAGAAGGAAGAAAGAAAGAAAGAAAATAAACATCTCCGCCGTCTATCCATCCATCCGTCCATCCATCCACAAGAATACATAATTTACTCACAGTTTTTTTTTTTCTTTCACTCATATATAGCTCCAGACTCTGTCCCCATTATCTATTCAGTATTCGAGATTCTGTATTCGTGCGAAAAGCGAAAATAAGTAGAAGGAAGGGCGATACAAAATGGGATACCCATAGTAAAAAATGTTTTTTTTTCCAAAAAGATTCTCGTTACCGTTTCCATCGAGATATCTAACTTTATTTATTTATTTATGGTATATAACAAAAAAGAAAAATAAAGGCTGCGAAACAGGAAGTCTCTCGCTGTCGCGATGATATATTATCATAAATTGCAAAGTACCCTAGCTATCCTACTGTACTGTCCATACTCTCTACATTATTAGAAATTATTATTACGGACTACAAACTAACTACGAACAATACTGAGGAAAGAGAAGAAGAACAAGAGTCGTTGATTGAAACTGTAAACCCGCCTGCTTGCATCGCTTTTTTGTTTCGGATTGCAGATGCAGCCTGGCGTCTTTTTTTTTTGTTTCTGTTTTCGTTTTTGATTCAATCCCAAATAATAAATAACAATAATGGTGCTGCTCACAATGTTCACAATATTCAAATGCTCAATGCTCAATGCTCAGTCAATGCCACAATCAATCAATGCTCGCTGGCTTTCGTTGCTCGCTCGCTCGAAAAAAAAAACAAATACAAATACATGTCAATCAATAAAAAAAGGCACTGTGTTTCCAGTGCGTACAGAAAACAAGACATCAAATGCGAGCTCCCAGTTCTAATGATACATGACAAGTCACAACGTGATTCGATTTTCTTTTTTTCGAATCATCGATTCAAACTCCTAATCAACCCTTTTTCACCAAGTTTCAAACCCGTCACCCGAAGTAGTAGTGATAAAAAAAATAATATCCTCATGCCTTCGTGCCTTCAAGGGCAAGTGGTGAGCAACATAAAGCAAACTATGCAGTAATCTCAGAGAGAAAACGCATGACATCAGAATCCGACTCCACGTCAACGCCCGTCGCCAAAGAATACATGATGAGAAGAAGTACATGATGTGAGCAGCACCGATACAAAAGCCTTTTTCTCGTCCCTTCCTTTCTTCTTCTTCCTTTTTTTTTGTATGGATTTTCAAAACTCGTCTCATTGAAGGGATGGATATCCACAGTCTCATCGAGAGAGACAACCACCAAATGCCGTCCATAAGTCGTAACCAGTTCAATTCCTCAAGGTAAAAGTAGAATGAGGCATTCCACAATGAGATTAATCAACCGTGTATCGCTAGTGATGATGGATGGAAGAGAATGTACACGGGATAATCAATCAAAGGGCGCCAGACAGAAGTTATTTTCGAAGCAACGAGGTAGAATTGCAGCTTGGTCATAGACCGTGTCACATGAAGAAAGATGAGTAGTGACGTGACTGCTGCAGATAAAT
>NW_013562993.1:0-23722 GCF_000968595.1 Rasamsonia emersonii CBS 393.64 | reverse complement strand
GTTGTTGTTGTTGTTGTTGTTGTTGTTGTTGTTGTTGTTGTTGTTGGCTTGGTCAGTGAATTGCAATAAGATCAACTATAAATTATGTCTAGAGAGATCAAAGACAGCATAATAATTATCCCAAGCAGCTGGTAGTGATATGGTCTAAAATAATATCTCGAATGTGAAATCACTTGTCTCACACTATCTAACAAGCTGACATTGCATGACAGAAGTGTTTAATAAAATTCTACGGAATCACTTGGGTTTGGCCTTTTTTTCATGTCAGCTTCAACGTCGCAGCGACAACTCGAACTCCAGCAATAGGTGAAGAATACTGGGAGATAGGAAGAAAGAAAAAAAGAAATGAAAAGAGCAAGAAAGGGGGAGGAAAAAGATAAAACCCTCATCCACTCGGGCTTGAGAGTATCATGACATTTGCAGAAATGACAGGAACTTTGTCACAAATTCGCATCCGACCCAGAACAAACTGGTGCAAGAAAAAAAAACGAGAAAAAAAACTAGATATAGACATCATCTAATCGAAAACAATGTATGAAACTGGATATGGCGCTGTCATGCTTTAGAGGTTATACCCGGTCACTAAGGAAGGAATACCTAGAAAGCTCACTACCGTAAGAGATTGAAAAAGAGCGTAAGACGCTCATATTCCTTCTCCACCTCGAAAGGTCCAAAATTTGAGGAGTTGCGAGAATGAACAGCGACCATTTGAAAGTCCACCTTGGTTACACCAGGTGTGAGTCGTACGTCGTATACCGGTTCTGTCGCGCTGGAATTGGGCTGCGGGGCGACATGGATATTATGCGTACCGATAAGAGCCACAAGCTTTGTTTGTCTCTGAGGTGTGCTTGCGGCAACTTGGAGGCGGAGGGAGACAAAATTGTGAGACGCAGGAAGGTTTATAACCAAAGACTCCTGACGATTTGTAGGAGAGGCTGGTATACTTAGACAAAATCTACTTCGAAGGTCCAAGTTCGGACGTGTACACACGGTCACATTAGAAATCAGAGCGTGGGTGGCATCTGCATGCATTTAGCTATAAATCAGAGAAGTCTTCACAACGTACTGCCTACCTTGACCAGGTGGCCTCACAATAGAATCCAGAGGCGAAATGTGCAGCACTGAATGAGCATCCACAACTTGACCTGCCGGATTGGATGGTAGCCACGGGCTAGTACTTTGATCACCTGAAATGTCAATCGCAGGAGGTGGTATAGCGGTTCCCATTGCGGATGACACGGGAGTTCGGTTAGGAGATGTAGAAGCAGGGTTGACAGACTCATGGCTAGACTCGCGAGAGGAAACAAGACCCAAGCTAGCGGAGGGCAAAGCTTGAGTTTCATTATCAAAGGTTGCAACAGTGGACCGAGAAGATGACGAGGCAGAGACACCCCGTTGAATCGACGCCGCCCCCTTCTCAGAATTCGATATCGGACTTGCCGCCGACTTTCGCAGACTTCTCGTAACTGGAGGTGTTGTGCGAGTATGATCTTCTTGCCCATTCGAGCCTGCCCTGACGAGTTCTTGCTCTCTTTTCAAAGCTTCGTTATCAACAGATACTCCCGGCTGCGGGCTGTCTTCAATTAAAGCCGCGCTTGGTCTTTGGCCAGGCAGTCTTAGTGTCAATCTCTGGGAGGATGACTCAGGAGTTTTACTAGCACCCATCTTCAGTCTAATACGTGGAACTGCACCGTCTCTATTTGTCTGTGCCGACTCAGTTACGAACCTTTTAGCTTCTGCGATACGACGCTTGAAATAATCCTGCCACTACGGTCAGCCTCGAAAAACCTGATTTTTACAATCACTTGCCTCTAGTACACCAGCGAAAACAACTATTTCGCTATCATCTTCGTTAAACTCTCGCGCATTGCGCCAAACAAACTCAACTTCGTCCTCAAACGACTGCCAGGTCGGAAAAGCAGTTGTTTTGGAAAATGGTTTCCTCCCATCCATCCCACGGACTTGTTTCTGAATGCTCCGCAAGGAGACTGGGTGCTTGATGATGTCGTAGTACTCCTTATACAAGTTACGATCCGGTTTGTTGATGAACGGAGTTGCTACATATCTTCCCCTGAGAGCACATTAGGAGATACGAAAGGGATAGGTTTAGGAGGGGATTCTCTTTCTCGTCGGTTAATGACTCACTGCGAATCTTTCAGGTGAAGTAATTCTGTTATTATCCTGTCTTGGGCCTCCTGGAGACTATCGCCTTCGAAACTGCTTTCTGGCTGGACATTATTTTCCGCCGGAGGCGTTGAATGTGAATCTCGTGGCGCTGATAGAACGGTCTCTCCCTCCATATCTTGATGATCGCGCCTGTCTACTCCTTCATGACTGGGGTTCTCTGGTAGTTTGTTTGGAAGAGGGGTGGGAAATGCGACGTATTTAGGATTCTTGTAGGCGGGGTTGATCTTCGGCATGTTATTTGAAAGGATTTTTCGGATCCGCTCCGCATCAGCGAAGATGAGTGAGGACTTGTCGTTGTAGAATTTGGCATTGCTGACCATGCGTTTGAGATCACTCTCAAGAGCTGTAACAGTAGGATACTCATAGTTGTTCAACTTATTCTGCATGCGACAATCATCAGTAACGTAACACGAAAGAACGCAAGAAAGGAATTGCATATCAGCTGATCTCAGTTGCCACGCTAGCCGGTACAGTTCAAGCAGACGGAGCGAATATAAGGATATACTGGATCTCTCGACGAAGCCAGAACTTACTTCAACCGTATCTATAGCTATCGGGAGCGCGATTGCTCTATAATAATCTGGATTTTTTTTCTGCACCAACAGTTAGATGCGGGCATGTGCAATGAATAAACCCTGCAGGAAATACAACTTACTCGATCTGGTAGATGGAGAAAATTGGTCGCAATGAGTCGTCCGCTGATGCAACGAGGGGTCAGTCACAATGTTACAGAAAGTTTGGCAATAATTCAGCTTGTACTTCTTGTCCGTGGACTGTTTAATATGCGCTAGCAGCCTTAATCCGACCTCTGTCGTGGCTTGGGGTGTTTCTGTCTCTGTGGCATGACCATCCTGCTAAAGTCATTGATTGAATCAGTATCGGCGACCATGAATTCTCCTCGTTTTATGGGAATCGAGACGATAGGCGCAGTGAAGAGAAGAGAATTGCAGCAATTTCAGGTAACTCCGCATCTAAGATTGCTGGCAATAAGGGTCGTTTCCCCGTGGTGTATCCCCAAGCCCCGGGCTCCGCCGCTCAGCGCGCGTCTGATGACGGCCTTGCGTTCCGCAATCGCTGATTCTCCAGACGCGGACTATCGACGAAGGTCTGATGCAAGGGTTCGAGTGATGGTTGAAAGTCATAGGGGTCCGGACACTTACAGATACCTTTCGCCTCTTCGAGCTGTGAGGTGTCGAGTCCAGGGAGCCCGCAGCGCCAGCTCTTCGTCTGGGGTTCATGGTCCTGCAAGTGGGAGGACAGAATTGAATCGCAATGCGCTGGCCGGTTACGGCAAGACCCGTCAGACGAATCTTGAGTGTTGCACGGCGCACAACTACAGCTCTCTCTGCGAATTGAACACCGCAGACTGTTCCATGGAATCAAGGCGTCTTCACTTGAATGTGATATGACGGCTAGGACGTCCTTTGTGTCCAGAAATTTGGCATAAATCTCTGCCGCCTTCTTGTCTTTGTGGTTGAGAAAGCATGACATATTATGAAGGATAATTCTATCTGAATGAAATCAATTATGATAGAATATAATCTCCAATGTCTTCAACTCTGCAGGCAGTTTGTATCACACCTGTTGGTAAGCCTTGTCACGTGCCTATGGCACAGGCTTCTACTTCCACCTTGGTCACATCATAGATTGGGCAAAGACAATGTGAGCATCATAGATTCTGGCTTCCATTCTCCTTAATTAGGCATCAGATTCAGCATGAATCTCCTGCGATCCATCATTCTTATTATGTTGCATCCCGGATCAGGATATGACAAGGCTTGCTGATGCTGTGGTTGGTATGTATGTACCATTATGCAGACTAAAACCTTTGAGATTAAAAACAATGTACAGTATCATACGACCCACCCCCACAGTACATTAAGTATCTTTTTTTTGGCAGGCTGCGTTGTACGTTCTGTAGAATTTTGAAGGTGGAAAGTTAGCGAACTGATATTTTAATAGTGGCTAATAATTTGCCTGCTGATTGGTATCAAAAGATGCTCATACAATGTCCTTGAGAGCCCTATGTTTTGTTATCTTTCCCATATATATATATATATGTGACGCCATTCCCCATCAAATATCTGAATATTGTATTTCCATTCACGCCAGTAACGTATAATCATTAACTTGATTGGTTTAATCCACCTTGTCATTCTCAGCCTTGGACTGGTAGTCCTTAACACCCGATATCAATGCGGGCCATTAGCATCACCCCCACTACACCGGGGATATACGGAGTAGGTACCTAGGTATGAAATATCGATTTCCGTTTTTGCATACTGACACGTGTTTTTATAAACGGTAGGTAAGAGATATGGCGATAACTACGGCAAAAAATATACAACAAGGGACATAGTATAGGTAGGAAGTCTGCCTAGAGTGAGAGAGACAAAGAATGCGTGTATCTAAAATATGAAAAAAGTAGTATACTCCGTATGTATATGGTGAGGAATACAGGTCGAGGCCGCCCAGGAAGCAAACAATAAAGATTATATAATAATAGAAAGGTCATGGCATAGACCAGTATCTTCTCTTCCAAATCAGTCAGGCGAAGCGAGACCTGTAAAGCTTGTTGTTACATACCACTATTACCTACCAGGTAGGTAGGCACTATGCCCGTCCACTACAGCGGTGTTTCCATGTTTCCATGCCCAATCTGGATAAGAACGGTTCTCGGAGCTCTTGGCCACCACCATCTTCCTGTTTCTCTACACGCATCACAGCAATCTGATCTCAAACAACTACAAGAGAACGCTAATTCCCAGTGGACTTGACCATCTTATCCAACCTTCTTTCCACAATCAAAGCGCTCTTTCTTTCTGTTACCTGCGAACTCTATCACACGAGAAGACTCGTTTTTTCCGACAAATATGTCACACATGGACATTGACCTGAGCAGGCGGAACAAAAAGCCACGTCTCCTGCTAGAATCAGAGCGGGAGAAGCTCGAAGAATTTATCGACTCTATTCACTATTCCGCTCGGTGCGTGATTATCTTTTCATACTGAAAAACAAAAAGACGTATGGAAAGCGCTAAACAAGGGTAGATACTCCGACGACGAATACGAATATCGACACGTACAGTTACCCAAAAACATGCTGAAAAAGATCCCTGCCGACTACTTTGACAGCTCAAAAGGCACATTGAAACTTCTCTGGGAGGAGGAATGGCGAGGTCTTGGTATCACTCAAGTATGTTTATCACGGCTGTCCGGGGAAAAAATAATTGTCGCGCCATTTATATCTGACTGCGTGTATTAGAGTCTAGGATGGGAGCACTATGAAGTTCATGAACCGGAGCCACATATCCTCCTTTTCAAGTACGAAATTCATATGTGCCGATTGCAAGACTGTTCTAACCATTTGCGCAGGCGCCCGATTAATTACCAACCTCCTACATCGCAGTAGCGTCTGAGTCTCATTTCGTCTACTGTGGAATTTTCTTGGTGTTCTTTTTCCAGGAAAATACAGAGGCGACAACCTTACATTGCAATTCAAGGATGCCTGAACAATATAGTGCTTAGGAGTATCTATCTGTTCTCAAAATGAGATATGATACGCTCCTTTCTAAGACACGAATTCAAGCAACTATGTTTGCCCTTGAATCAATAAACGCTAAGGTCTCCTGTGAAACTTGAGCGGTTTGGAAGACTTGGTCCTACGTCTGTGATGACATTCAGACCACGTTGTTGCGAAGCCAATCCTCCCACTGAGCGGCGGCAAAACTGCTGCTGATACCTTTTTCCTCAACACCCTATGCAAGCTGCAGTTAGTATACAACGGCAATTGCCTATTGTTATTCTGACAGCTACAACTCACGTTAAAGAAGACAGTCGGGGAAACATGGACGCCCACAACACGATTTGCCTGATACCACGTCAGAGACTTGTGGCTCAGATAATAGATTGCTGGCTCAAATGACCTTCGTCATCAGCTTAATGTCATTTGTCACCCCATTGCCATTGTTTAGGCTTCCATCCTCGCCCGGTTTGTCGCTCACAATCAGCAAGTCAAGAACTCGTTTCTCGTCAACGCCAACACTTGCTGCAATTCTTGCCAATCGCCTGTATGTGTCATTTCGCGTCTCGTTGACGACATTAACGTCAAAAAATTCGGTTTGTTGCCTGAACAGTGCCCTGCTGAATTCCCAGAACTTTTCCGGAGCCACTTTCAAGACGGCCGCACCAGCCTCATGCGTCAAGGTCGACGAAGGGTGCCAAGGTTGGATATGCTGACGAAATATAACCTGGAGCCTATGCTGATATTTTTCAATGATAATGGGTCTGACGGAGTTGTAGAAGGTGTCGAAGAGCTTCGCTGAGTACTGCGGATAGGTTGAGCTTCAGTGACATCTGTAGTTTCAAAGATCCATAGAGAGACTAACTGGACAAACATAGTCAAGATCTGTGTGGCAGAATGTCATTAGTAATTCTTCGCATGTTCTAGAGACATTTTTCCCATGGTTTCTCACAGAGTTCAAGCGTATGTGGTGTATCGTTCACGACGGCCGCCGCCGCCTGCAACTTCTGGCCGCTGAATTTAGGAGGAAGAGCCATGATTTCCCAAGGCTTTTGTAAATGAGAATGAGTTTTGGAGACTATGAAAATAATGTAAGTCTTACGAGCAAGGGATTAATCAGAGTCAGGTCACAGCTATAGAATAGCGGAAGGAGGGGCAACGGCGCTTGTGCCGCATGGTTATGTCATGCTTATCGTAAAGGTATTCCCGACAAACACCATGAATGGAACCATCCAAATTGTTAATTTTATACCCTAGAAATGAGGCAGAATACTTGACTAAATGGCCAATCCTAAAAAAAGAACACAAATATCCGTTCCAATAGAAATTTAAGGAGACCAAGAGAATCATAAATATTAGCCCGTCTGACCGACAGATGGTCTCAGACGTCTCTGCGACGTCCGAGTGGCTTCTGAGTGTACAGGTTGAAGTCCTTTAACTGCATCGACACAGCAGTCCAACTCCTTGTAGCTGGATCATATTCACCAGACACCTCGATCCTGCAGTATCCCCGTGGACCTTTCAGACCGACAGGACCGGTAATGTAGAACACGCCTCGCTTTGGGGTTGGACGATAACGAGACCAGGATTGTCTCAGGCGCCATTTAAATGCCATTGAAGCCTGATGTAAATCGGAACCAGGTGCAAAACTCGGAAAAGGCAGTCTCTGTAGAATTGATATGACCAAAGAAGGGTGGGGACGACTCGGGCTCTCATTATGTGGAAGACCTTCCTTGAGTGAGTTAGAAGTAAGTACTTCGTGATCTGACAAAGACGGCATATCCTTCTCAGTTGAATTTTCAGTATTTTGCTGCTTGGCTGTTTTCGTCATAAACATAATGGAATTGTCAGAATATCGAGGTCCCTCAACATGTAGAAATTCTTTTAGCCGTTGAAGCTGCTTGTTCCAGAGGACCTTGAAAGCATCACTGGTAGCCAAGGCAACAGCAAGAGGTAGCAAAACCTTCCGAATTCGGTCACCTTGATCAGGAGCGATAGGTTTCGACACCCACGACACATGGGTATCCGAGATTTCCAAACTATCATATGTTTTTTTTTAGTATGCCGGTTTTCCACGGCCGAATAGAAACTTACCCTGACTGTTCGTAATGAGGTGGTGCGCGATAAGGGAAGCGATGAACGAGCCAAGATTCGGTAAGCGTCAACGGGCTTCCCAAGAGGCGCCTGAGCTGTACAGACTCTGACGCCTTTCTCCAGACAATTGCGGAAAGTTCATCTATGGACATAAGTACTCGGGCAATCAGGAAATGGGATATCGAACACATACCTCGAAGCGACTTGAGTCGCTGCTTATCTCCAGCTGTTTTCACAAATTCCTGCCACTCAATATCCGATGGCGCATAGAGCTCTCCAGGTCGCATCCGGGGCCATCCCAAAGGAATGAACATGAAATCCTCTTCAACGGTGCCATCTACCCCTCTTTGAGATACATTTTTGTTCGCTGTCGTATCCTCAGGCGAATCAATTTCAATATCCCCATCGAATTGAAGAGATAATAGCGAGGTCCATATGTAGAATGCAGCGCCGTAGAGCAAGCATGTTGTAGCAAACCGTCTTGTAATCAAGTTAATCAAATGCGCCTATGAGAGGGACAATAGAAACTGAGCAAAATACCTAACCCACGGCCTCTTGAATTTTACGTGGTGCACATTGGCCAACCCAATGCTATGAGAGAATGCCCGACAATGTCGGAAATGAGGTGAAGGGCTGCAAAGCGGCCGCCTGAGCAGAAGCATTGAGAACTTGAAGTCTCCAGATATACACTTATCTGAAGGACATGCTTCGTCTACTTCAATGTGGCGCTAGCTGCAAAAAGAGGGTAAAATAAAATGAAATCCGACCAGAGTCATGAAAGAAGACGTTTACACAGACCCGGCCAAAGAACCTCCTGATAAATGGCTTGTCGAATTCAGTGCCGGGTTTGGTTGCACGTGATGTCCGTTACTCACTGGTATCTACTAAGCTGCATAACGATCTCCCAAAAATAACTTCAAGCTCTTCAGCATTACTGATTGGTCTCCGCTGCCGACTTCCATCTGTGGTCGGCGGGAAACGTTTAACGCAATAATCTCTTCAATGAAAGGGTGCAAGTCATCAAAAGATCGCGTTCATCTGTCCGCAGCGGCTTTGTCTGTACTCCGAACTTGGACCCAGAATGCAATACATAGCAAAGTTCCTGACCCTATGTCTGGCAATTACATTGACGACGACAGCATACGATGGGGCAATATATACATTTGATTCTGGCAAAGGGTCGAAGCTCTTGCATAACGATGTCGTACGCGAAGACATTGCCAAACTAGTCTTGGAGCAACGAATGAAACCAACTCGATCCACTTCACTCGGAACTGTTGATGAACAAGTGGTGGAGTTATTGAACCACATTGGAGGACAGCAAGTCCCACTCTTCAGCGATGAGGGATTGCTTGACAGCCGACAAAGATTACTTATCGTCTGCGAAGGGGTAGATCACGAATCCGGTGAGTAGTATTTTGTCAGAACCAGGAATTCCTCAGCGACAGCTCATTAACGCCTTTAATCCAGTATCAGCCATAACTAAGGCACACGAAAATAGTATAATCATTCCTCAGATACCTTCCAATTTCATCGATGGCGATTTCCTTAAGGATCTTCTTGATTTTGATCCCGTCACTTTTGGAGACTCTAGAGCGTGCGTCTTTGAATTTAAGGAAGGAACAGAGCCACGAGGGTCAACTTTGAACTTCCTTGTAAGGATATCACTGGAATTCAACATCTACGGACGCGCTTCGCTGACTTAGTAAATTCCTAAAGGAAATTCGAGAATGTCTTTCACGACATTCTCTCTTCGGAGGTGTTGCTGGCATCTTAAGCAGCGACTCTCTCGCTAGCTTCTCTCATGTCTCGGTGGATTCTTGGGTTGGAAAAAAGGGCACGGCTGGGATCTTGAAACTTGACTTTGAGGTATCTTCTAGCTATTCTTCAGCGATGAGCCCAGTACTAACTTACATGTCTATAAACAGGCAAACCATGTAGATCCACTATCTCCAGCAAAACTCTTAGACTCTCTTTTCAAAAACTCCTCCGCATCAGCTTCAGAACTTGAACAAGAAATCACTGTTCTTATTTTGCCTCTTAGGTCCTCGGGTACTGCATCAAATCGTCAGCGTCGATCCGATTGGAGGGAATCGTTATTGTCGAAGTCTTCCAATCCACTCTTTTCTGCGCCGGATACTCCCATAATGCCAAAGTTGCAGCAATCAAAAACCACGCCATCAACGCTTATGCCTGTTTGTCATGCCTCAAATTCTTCCTGCGTTACTGCCACCAATAACTGTTCGGGTCACGGGCATTGCTATCTGAAGTATGCTTCCAAAGATGAAGCCATCGCTAGCGACTGTTATGCGTGCAAATGTGAAAAGACCGTGATACAAAACCCAGATGGTACTGTTAAAACAGTTCAATGGGGCGGCGCGGCATGCCAGAAGAAGGACGTTAGCACGCCATTTTTCCTTCTGGCGGGCATCACAATCCTCACTGTCGCTGCTATTTCCAGCGGAATAAAGATGCTTTTCAGCGTTGGGCAAGAAGAACTACCGAGTGTCATAGGTGCTGGAGTTGGAATCTCTAGAGCTCAGAGATGAATCTCATACTCAGCCGCTTTTTTTATCCGGTGTTTCTTCTATTTCGCAGTAAGTGGGAAAATATATGGCACTGGTTTACCGAGGCAGGAGTCTTGGGAATACCTGTAATTCATTGTAGATACAAGTTGATGGGCATTTAAAACATCCGAGGCGAAGAACACTGGAGAGCTGTTGTTACGTTACACCGATTCAAAGGGCAAAATTTGACTAGTTTCATCAAATGGTATCACTGCCAACATCTCGAATGTAACAGAGTAAACTGTAAAACAAGCCAAGCCAGGTACTATCCTTACGATGCTAAACGCCTCCTTCGCTGAATGACGACATTCACATCCAAATTTTCTCTTGAATCAAATAAGAGCAAAAAAACAACCAAATTCACCAACACC
Source organism: Rasamsonia emersonii CBS 393.64 (assembly GCF_000968595.1). NCBI lineage: Eukaryota > Fungi > Ascomycota > Eurotiomycetes > Eurotiales > Trichocomaceae > Rasamsonia > Rasamsonia emersonii. Next base: position 12,981 of record NW_013562993.1, on the reverse strand, counting down.
GGTACGGTACGCAAGGGACGCAAAAGCAGCATCCCAATCCTTGGGGACAAAAACCCAAATCGGAAGATAACCAAGACGAGAAGTCATCACAAAACATCAAGAGAAAGTCGTGTTTGTAAAATCAAGCACATATGTTCATCAACATCCAGACACGCCCTGGTAATAGGCGAGATAACAAAGAAAGCACATATTTGTACAGCATTTGCACAGTGTAAGTAAGAAGGTATATATGATTCAGAAAAAAAGATCGTCAATGGCCCAAACACGCGCCACCAATTCAACAACTGAAAGGTTCAGGCTGCCTGGTAGAATATACCCTCCAAGATACATTGAAGAGACCCTTTGGAACAGTCGATAGACTTCCAATTCAGGTGGTAGATCCGGATTCGAGCTGACGAGGGGTAGGAGTTTCCTCCCCAGCCACCGGAGTACGCAATGGTGAGTGATTGCCATGCGCGGGGCGTTCGCGGCTAAGACCATTGGATGAACGAAAGGATGATCTAAGTACTCGAACAGCTGCTAATCTTGTCCTCCAGTTTCGCGCCTCGGTTCCATCAATAACTGTATTTGGAGTGTCACGGCTGTTGCTCGAGTAGTTTTGCGTATGCCATGGGCTTCTACCGTCCTGTACATGTCGAGAAGATCCATCCCTTTCCTCAGAGGGAACTATCGCCATAAACCGCCCGGGGAGTACTATCCTCGCTCTGAACGGATTTGCACGACCACCAATAAGCACAGCCTGTGGCGGGTTTGGTGTATTAGTTCGGCCTGTGGTCCGACGCCCAAGGCGCTCAGCTTCCAACACAGTTTCAGGACCTTCGGGACGTGGTTTTGGAACATAGTAATCAGCTTTGCAGAGCGGACAGCATGCCCGCCGGCTTGTTAACCAAGGGTCCACACAGGATGCATGGAATGCATGACCGCATGTAAGACCTCGTATGTCATCATCGTCTTCGATGAGGTCTAGACATATTGCACATGAATCACCTGGACTAGGTAACAATTCTGCCGACACGGCCATTCGGATTTGATCATCATCGTCATCATCCTCGAAGGCCTGTGACTGCTTCTGTGGATGGATCTGCGAGCCCTTTCCAGAGGGGTCACAAGCCATGTCCGATCTCGAAGATTCAACCAGCATGCCAGTGTCGGTGGCAGCCTTCTCGTCTGTTTTGACAGTTAAGTTTTCGGCGTGTTCAACAAGACTAGACGGCTCTATTGGATTGGGATCATGGCATTCACGACCTTTGGTAGGTGTGGATGCAGTTGGCGCTGCTGACTGCGAGTCGGCAAGCACCGGTTCTATAGCAGGTGAAATATCTCTATTCTCATTCTTCGGTGTCTGTGGTCTGCTGGATGGCGCCATTATCCCGCCCGCACTTGGAAGGCCTTTGTCGAGACGAGACGACCGCCAAGCTTTATACTTCATAAGAGGAAATCGCTCGTTGACTTCCTCCATGGTCATCAGCTTTTTCTCTCTCCTTCTTCTATGAGTCCTTGGCGCACTCATCAAGTCAATAGGTTCACCGGTTTCTTCATTTCGTAGCTGACGATTTCGTTGATTGTATCGGAAACAGTACTTCACACCAACGATAATCCTATATTTCAAAAATCAACAGATGTCTTTCCATGGCATTGTAGAGAGCAGGAGAAAAAGAAAAGGCGTATGCAACATACCACAAGTTTGTGAAGACAACACCAAAGCCCAGGGCAACAAAGAACAGGAGAGGAGAACTTGTCGGTCCACCACCGCCCCCGCTTCCATCTCCATTGTTCCCGGTACTCGTAGGGACGGCGCTAGAACTTGTCTGAGAAGGGGAAGACATCTCAGGTTAGATGAGAAGTCCAATATGAATGCTTGGCAAACAGAAACTGAGGCAAAGGACCACGAGTGGTCGTTGAAATAAAACCGCGGGTGCAACACGCAAGCGAAATATTCACAAGTGATAAGAGAGGATGTAACCGGTTTGGATGCAATCCTGATGTCCCCTTTCACTCCGGGAACTGATACGATCGAAGAGCTAGTCCCTTCCAGTTGAAGGACAGGACTGAGCTGCAGCAGCGATGAATACCAGAAAGATCCGAGAAATTAATAGTCCAGACCATAAAAGGGCATCTCTGTGTCGTGTTATTCCATCGAAAGCCAACCGCATGAAGCGACACCCAGGGCCCGCCGGGGTAAATTCAACAAGTCGATTAACAACCGCCAGCCCAGAATAGGGAATAGGAATATATCTGGAAGATGAACCTGAAGACAAGATGACAATAGTTGTGTGATTAATAAGAGAAGAGACGTTCAAAAAAAAAGGCGCTGTTCTAATGAACGAGTCCACGATGTCCTTAAGGTCAAAAGAACATTGCTGATTGCCGAGGACAGTATGTACGTTGTGCTGGAGCGAGAAGGTCCACGAGTGTCAAGATTGCGTTGCAGCTGGTAGTGAGCGAATAATGCGATCGTAGAATGAGCCACCCCCGAAAGATGCGATGGCCAGGAAATAGGCGTGTTGTGTTGAAAGTAGTTGACCGGAGAGATCTCACTTTTCAATCTTGGAACTGGGAGACTGCACTGAAACTGGTCACGGGCTCGCCGGATCACCGAAACAGGAGCCTATTGCAGTCAATCTCGGACGATGAGACGACAACAACAACCACCTTACGTTACATTGAAGGACGACATGAGATGTCTAAAAATCATCAAGATTAAGAAGTGGAGGTCTGGGTCATCAGTACTGATTGATTAGCAGGCTATGGTGATTGAGTCTTGCCACCGACTGATAGTCTAACAATTCCGAGGAGAGTGAGGAGAGCGCCACAGTCGCCAACCGGACAATTTCATCTTCAGTTACTGGACTTTGTTCATGCATGGGTGTCGACATTGATTTGAAAACTCGAGAACGATTCACAATACACAAAATACGGGCAGTTAATAAGTTACTTGTAACAACAAGAAGGCCAATGTGTCAACTTCCAGTCGAGGTGCCCAGAGTTCAATTAGCCACACAATTTATTGCTATCGTGTCCTGTCAAGATTCAAGAGAAACATATCAGTAGACACAAAGTGCCCATTTCCCCACTAATATCAGTGGATCGGTTTTGTGTAGAAATTGTAGGATCTCCGGAACGGCAGAACAAGAGCGGTGGGGAGGGGGGGAGGGAGGGGGCAAAGGAGAGGGAAAGGGAACGGCACACACATCTTGACATGCTGTTGACCACTGCAAGAGAGGAATTCGCAGTCTCGCAATAAAGGCATCTGTCCGCAAACCTCCTTTGGGACAAGCCTATCATGGCTCATTCCGGCGAACAGACGTCTAGAAATCCAGTGGTATTTTTTGATATAGCTCTCGGTGGTGAGTTTTACTTTTTAAGTAGTGACAATGAAGGAGGGAATAATTACAATCGATTGGAAATGAATACATTCCTTTGAGCAGAGTCATTCTTTAAAGCACTTCTTATCTATATATCATTTTTTTTATCATTAAACTTAACCATGGCATGTCTTATACTGATAGCGAATGTTGGTATGACCATAGGGGAACCATTGGGTCGTATCAAAATGGAGCTCTTCGCAGATGTTACTCCTCGTACTGCAGAAAATTTTCGCCAATTCTGTACAGGAGAGGCCAAAGATAGTCAAGGACGGCCACGAGGGTACAAAGGAAGCAAGTTCCATCGTGTGGTATGACCATGTCACCTCCTAAACTTCTTTATCGGTCATGCTAATAGTATCGTTGAATAGATAAAAGATTTCATGATACAGGGAGGCGATTTCATTAATGGCGATGGGACAGGCAGCACTTCAATCTACGGCGGCCAGAAATTCCCTGATGAGAATTTTATTTTAAAACATGATCGCGCAGGATTACTGAGCATGGCTGTAGGTGTTCATCCCTTCCATAATACATACATAATACTTTTTTAGATGCATATCTAATCTTCACAGAATTCCGGGCCAAATACAAATGGATGTCAGTTTTTCATCACAACAACCGCAACACCATTTTTGAACAATAAACATGTTGTCTTTGGACAAGTTGTTGACGGAATGGATGTTGTCCGAATGATTGAGAACACTCGAACAACCCGAGATAAGCCAAATCAGGACGTCACAATAACGCAATGTGGGGAGATGTAGACATTGTGTTCTTCAATACTTAGGTAGGCTATGACAATGGAGAGAATACAAGTACCGGTATCCGTTCTAAAGACAAAAAAATGTATCCTATTTCCAAAATAGTGTCTTCACCAATAAACACATGATATCTATTTAACGCCCGAATCCTGTGTAATATAGGTTGATCCTTGAGAGGGCTACAGACGGTGCATTTGACCAACGTCATCATAGGGCAAAGGTCATTTCTTTGATACCTACAAGTGAAACTTTTTCAAATATTCCGTGGCGGCGGCAATTGCTTCATCAACTTTATCAACATTGGTGCCATTGCCAATGCATGTAGGAGCCTTCCCTCCGGCCTTGCCTCCTACTACGCCTGAAACAACGCCCGCCCAATCGCTCGCTGATGCTCCTAGGTCACTGGCAACCTATTCCAAAGCGTCAGTAGTAGCTCTATAGACTAAACCTTTGAGAAAACTCACCTTAGATACGTAACACCCATGAGCGACTTTTCCCTGCTGAGGATCCGCAGCAAGCAAGTACACAGATTTGTCGCTCAACTTTGATTTGACATAATTCAGTGACTCACTCACAGCTTTTGAATTCGCTGATATTGGGAGCTTCGCAACAAGCCACGACCGGTCTTTGTTTTCAGGAGAGTGGAAAAATGATGTTATAGTGTCGAGGGCCTTCTTAGATTCAAGCTTTTGCTGAGCTTTCTGACCCTCGATTACCTGTTTATTGATCTGGGCAAAACGGTCCCGAAACTTTGCCTTCTGTACCGCCGATATGGAAAGTTGGTTGAGTTCGGTTTGAACCTTCTTTGCTTCCAGCTCCTTCTGAGGACCCAGTTCCATTGCTTCAAGATTGTCCAACCGTGCTTCAAATTCTCTCGCCACTCTCTGCACCTCGTGGGCATCTTCTCCGGTTACAGCAGTTATACGACGGATCCCTTTGGCGATGCCGGTTTCTTCAAGAATGACTAGATCTTTGATATCGCCGGTTTTTTGAACATGGGTCCCACCGCAAAATTCAATACTTACCCCTCTCCAGCGTGGATCCTTGACATTCTTGAGTATCTCTTCGAGTTCGACGCCAACAGAGACCACGCGCACAGGATCAGGATATGTTTCTCCAAACACAGCACGGACCCCTGTAATCTCCCGAGCTGTCGCTAAAGGAATTTCTTTAGCATAAACTGTGCAATTCTGGCGGATGTACTCCGTCGATATCTTCTCGATTTTGTCAAGCTCATCGTCCGTAACCGCAGATTTGTGGGAGAAGTCAAACCGAAGCTTCTCAGCTGCAACTAGAGAGCCCTTTTGGTCTACGCCATCCCCAAGGATCTCTCTCAAAGCGAAATTCAAAATATGCGTTCCAGTATGGTTGTTCCTAATCGGCCGTCGACGAAGTTCATCGTACTCGCAAATCACAGAGTCGCCGACAGTGAATGAACCATATTTCATGAAACCCGTATGAAGGACATAGCCAGCGTAAGATTGGACATCACCCACTTCAAGTTCTGCCTCCCCATCAATGATGATCCTCCCAGTGTCGTTTTCCTGACCACCTTGTTCTGCATAAAAATTGGTACGGTCAAGAATGATGCCAAGTTGTTCGCCCGGGGGAACGTCCTTCGTCGATTGAACAAATTGCTTGCGATAGTAGATAGCTTTGATTTGAGAAGTGATATTTCCCTGTTCAAATTTGGCCCTGTCATCTGTCTTCGGAACGTCGGTCATCTTCTCCAGTTTTCCAAGGTCATGAACGTCGAGTTTGACAGTATCCGCTGCGGCTTGCTTCAATCCCCTACTGGCCTCCTTGGCTTTCAATCGTGCTTCTTCAAACTCCGCATTATCGATCCGCAGACCCCGTTCCTCAGCCATGATTTGAGTCAAATCGACAGGAAATCCGAATGTGTCATATAACCTCCAAACATCGGCGCCGTGCAGCTTGTCAAGACCCTTCGCCTTCGCCTGTTGAGCGTAATGTTCGAACTGCCGCTCGCCCCGATCCAATGTCTTGGAGAACGATATTTCTTCCTCATCCAGTATTTCCATAACTTCAGTTTGCTTCTTCCTTAGCTCTGGGAACATACCGCCCATCTGCTCGACGAGAGTCGGCACGATCTTGGAGAAGAAGCTGCCAATCTCGACCCTAAAATACTTCCGAGCATAACGAACTCCTCTTCGTAATACCCGGCGAACAACGTAACCCCGACCTTCGCTGTTTGGAATAGCTCCATCAGATATCGCAAATGCCAGAGTCCTTACGTGGTCCGCCACCACACGGTAAGCAGTATCAATGCCATCAGGATCATCGGCTCCAAAGCGACCTCGATATTCCCGGGCGCCGGTGACATCCTGAATAGTCTTAAATAGAGGCGAAAAGACGTCTGTATCATAATTGGATGATTTTCCCTGAAGTATGGAAACAAGCCGTTCAAAACCCATGCCTGTGTCAACATGTCTGTTAGGCAGGGGCCGTAAAGATCGGTCCGCTTCACGGTTATATTGAATGAAGACATTGTTCCAGATTTCTAGGACGTCTGGATCATCCTGGTTGACGAGATGGGCAGCATTACGGCCACCAATCCGGTCGTAATGGATCTCACTGCAAGGTCCACAGGGGCCTTGATCGCCCATCTCCCAGAAGTTATCTTTCATATTGCCCGGGAGGATGTGATCGTCAGCGACTCCAACCTTTCTCCAAATGTCTCTAGCCTCCAAATCAGGTTCCAAGCCACCGGCTTCACTTCCTTCAAAATAAGTAACGTATAGTCGGTCTGGGTCCAGGCCATAGACTTTAGTCAGCAGCTCCCAGGAGTAGCTGATAGCTTCTTCCTTAAAATAGTCACCGAAACTCCAATTCCCCAGCATTTCAAAGAAAGTCTGCGGTTAAAAAAAATCTTATCAGCCGTTTGAACGTTCTGAGATATATTAGCAAACTCACATGATGATAACCATCCTTCCCCACGTCGTCCAGGTCCTAGATTCGTCAGTAACCTCTATTCAGTTTCTATATATATATATTTTTTTCAGTATCTCTCATACATTGTGTTTACCACCTGCACGGATGCACTATTCAGAATTAGCCAGGCCATCGTGAAAGATGTGAAAAGAAAGCATTACTTACTTTTTGCGAATTGACAGCACGCTTCAGGTGTGCGAAATCAGACTGCGGATCGACGGTTCCCAAGAAGATTGACTTATATTGATTCATTCCAGCATTTGTGAAAAGCAGAGTAGGGTCTGAAAGTGGCACAACAGAAGAGGAGGGAACTGCACAAAGGATTTTCGTTGAGCAAAAACCATTTCAAGTCATAGAGAATTTTCACTTACCAAACGTATGCCCCCTTTTTTTGAAGTAGTCCAAGAAGGTTTCCCGCACACGATCAGCTGTCCACTGGGGACGATCTTGATTAGTCGAAGCCATCCTGAAGGAAATGCGATTGTTGAGAAGCCGGAGAGTGGTTGCGTTTTGGACAAGAGAAAAAGGATGGAATGTTCTGGGAATCGACCGGGATGGCAAGAAAAGGTGAGTCACGGCCAGCTCCCCATCCCTCAAGAACCTCAGAACTCGCATCAAGCAACCCCGGTTCAAGATCGACGCTCCCCAACAGACACGTTCAGATTGGCCAAATTTCTAGTTTTTCTTCCGCGAAGCCTATAAGAAACCTTGAGAGATCGACCTGGTTCTCTGGAGGTAGTGAATGGCGCCAAGGTTCCATGCCGCCCCTGCAAAAGTCTTGCCGGAAGCGCCCTGCGGACAGCGACCCAGACGGCGAACCACCCGTAAAGAAATTTGGACGTCTGCACATTGGTACCTTTCCACTTCTTTCCAAGAGAGAACAATACATATGTATTGACTAATGCTTCATTTAGGTACATTGGACAACGACAACACCAGCCATGAGGTAGCAACCCAAGAATCGACAACTGGGGAAGACTCGCGGTCGAGCGATTTTATGCTGCTGGATGATACGAAGCACACAGCCTATGTTTACGATCTAGATCGGGAGTTGGAGGAAATAGAGGCTCAGGAAAAGCGCATTTCATTTCTGCCGGAGATCGAGAAGACACTGAACTCCATCCCGAAGGCTGTTCTCAAAGACCCGAAGCCGGACAACGAGATCGTTCTTTACCGAGTACCGACCTCGCTAACAGTCCCTGAAGAAAAAGATAGCGTTCGGAGAGCTATCCTGGAATCTAGAGCACGCGCCAGAGCACAACAACAAAGGGAGAATGAAAAAATTCATACTGCAAAGGCTGACACAGAATATAGCAAAAGCACATCTCAGAACTCTGCCAACGTTTTACTGGCGTCACCAGAAGATGGTAATGATGTAATGGACATCGATACCGAATCATAATCGAATTTTCTGCGGAGAGTTTGTATTAACCATTCACTCACTACAAATAATCGCTCAAGGAAATAACTATTTTTGATGATACTGACAAACGGCAATGGAATAGCATAGCTAGCAAATAACCTTTGTTTTTGTCGGACTTAATAATCATGTGGGAATGGGCTGCTTTTGGTGGAAATATCTAGTTTCATCGCTTCGCCTGGCATAGGCCCGAGGCCACCATCACCGCCGCTGGAGTCGCTAGACTACTGATCTTCTAGTTTGCTGATGGACTTTCCTGTGCAGAGACTGCCTAGCCGGCATGGTACCATTACAGTAAGCTATGGAAATCAGTGGCTTTCTGAAACTCATGTCTTGTTGACAGGTCAATAAAATATACAAAGTGGGGAAGGAATATGAGATTCCAGTCTATGCATTTCCGTGGTATGATAGTACTCGACTGAAGATGCCAATGGATTCCATTGATATCGAGGATAGAACCACTGCACAGTCTATCGGCATCCTAATAGTACAATCAGCATGATTTATCGCAGATAGATTCACTTTGTGGTATCCTAATGGAGGCATTTCTTTCCTCATCCTCAATCGACCATGCGAATGGCCTGTGATAACCCAGACAAGGATGGAAAGCACAAGAGCTCCAAAATTGCCCATTTAATAATGATTATGGTCTGTATATTCTGACTTGGCAATTAGTAGGAATATTAGTTTTTAGGCATATCAGGATAAAATCTCTCATGCCTCTTCCTCATAGAATATATTTCAGAAGTATCCTGCCTTCTGGGAAGAAATAAAGGTATCATTTCATGTAGAGAGGAGAAATCAAAAAAAAGGGGAGAAAAGCAAATGATAAATCTAAACCAGACCATTTAATGCCAATGACCTTTTTTTTTTCCTCACAGACTTTGGCAAGAGCACCACAATGCAAACCAATTCAATGCAAATTTATCAAATTAAATTCATGTTTAGACCTGCAGTTTGCATAAGAGAACTGCAAGTGATAGCAAGGAGCACTTACTATCACAACACTGAGACTGTCCAAACACCACATGTGGTCCCAAAACCTGTATTATCACACAAAGCACCTAGGATTTATACAGTACTTATAGCTAAAGAAGTGAAACTATTTATGATTCTCAGCAATCTAGAGTAGTTGTCAAATGTCCTTTCTGGTAGATATTTGGCCTTCTTACCTCTATTATAACATCCTATTTTATTAGATGATGCCCCCCTGACAAGCTGACTACTGAATTCTTTAGCCCTAATATGCTCATAAAGGACTTTACTAGTAAGACCCTATGAGGCTACAAGCATCAGGTTCAGGGTATCAGTCTGCTGAAACATGTACAAACATATATATAGTGCAATTAGATTACTATGCCTTAAGGTAGATTTTTACCCCATACTATGACAACAGAATATGAGCAGGTTCCTAGACAAAATGACAGACACAGACCATTTTGGAATTTGTTACATAGCCGGTCATCTTTAAATCCGATGTAGGCATTTTGTTATCTGAATTTAGGATGGGATATTGCGAGTGTTTGCAACATATAAAAGAATTAGTAGGAAGTAGCAGGAAGCCCACGTCAGAGGGGGATAGAAACCTATAATGAGGAGGGAGAATGGCAAGGTCTTTTAAGGTTTTATTATTGAGTCATGCTTAAGTAGGTACCACTGCAATAATATTACTTAATATGGTAATTTTTCAACTAGGGTTGCTGTTCTGAGCAGGGATTCATCCAGACACCTTTTTTTTACTAATAATATCTCTGCTAATTATTTCTCTAGGTAAAAGCTCTAAAATCATTTTAGCACACGAAAATACTAGGAATTTTTATTGTGGGTTTTAAAAATATGACATCCAAGTGTTCAAAATAAAAAAATATGCAATTCAGCTCACCAGTATTTTTAGTAGAAGCTCTTTACATAAAATTTGTAGGGGTTTCCTGAGTAATTGTGTGTAGAATACCTCTCTATTTAAGCCTTTAATAAAATATACATATACTTTAACTTGACTAGTTATTTTTATTTTTATTTTCAGTTTCATTTTCTTTTTTAATATATTTTTATATAATTTACTAGAATATTACTCTTAATTTGTTAAGAGTTAAAATATGGATAGAAGCCGAATACGACTACAGAAACTTTGGTGGCGGGGTGGTATTTTTTACGCTCCTTCAAGTTAGGTAGGGTTTGGTGGATACCTCCTAATACCTTATCTCCTTAGGTTCCTAACATAGTGCCCACTGCCCACTACCTTAGGTACTACCAGTACTGCATCCAACTATTATTTTGGCATCTGGAAATAACACATCAGGTCACGAAAAATTTTCCCTCAAGTCCAAAAGCGATTATGAGAAAATATCATACACGTGTTTTTTATATGGATTTGATATGAACGAGACTTGCCAGCTCACATGAAATCAAAATACTATGAGTTCAAATCAGGCTTCTAGTACGCTCTTACAGAAAGAGAAACGCAAACGAGAAGAAACAACTCTTGGTGAGAACGAAAACCATCATCACCTGACAAAAAGAAGCGATTCGGAAGAGACCACAAAACGGCAGAAGTTAGCAGGACCAGCATCGCTTCCAGTTGAAGCCAAAGATCATGAAGACAAGAGTTGTACCCCAGTGGATGACAGTAACAGCAGTAGTGACGATGAAATTGGGCCCCGGCTGCCACCTCGAGATAATTCCCAGCCTGCTAGTGGAATAGATGATCATACACATCGTGACAAGAGCACAGACCAAAATGAATGCAAGCCCCCGAGCAGCGAAGTGTCTCAACGAGATGAATGGATGATACTTCCACCAGATAAACAATCCTGGATGTCAAATATTGATCCAACAGCCCTTCGTGGTCGCAAATTCAACACGGCTAGATCTGCTCAGACTTCTGCCAGAGGCGGGCGTGGTCCAAGTACAGCATGGACAGAGAACCCTGCACAGAAGAAAATCCGGCTTGAGAATGAGGTTCTGGGAATCCAAGATCCATCGAGAAGTGACCAGCAGGGACATGCAAGTGGTCCATCAAAAGTAGATGATGCTACAGCTGAGAGAATAAGGTCGTTCAATGTAAGTCTTTGCTGCCCAGATGCCATCAGAGGTGCTAATGACTCTACTTAGGAGAAAAGAAGGAAATCATCGCTTTATGAAAATCATAAACACAATTTGCAAGAATTGAATGATGATCCGAGCTCTCGGCCTTTTGACAAAGAAAAGGATATTCAAGGTCCTTCCAGCATAACATCTGCAAACCGTCGGGAAATGTTGAGGCGAGCTGCAGACTACAGTTCTCGCTTTTCAGGGGGGAAATTCCTGTAGGTGTCTTTGTGTATGTGTGTGTAAGGTCATTTAACACAATTCTTGTCACTGGCTAGGTGTGGGGGTTGGTAACTTAAACAGAGTGATTATGACTTAGCTGTTATGGAGATAATACACTGTCAACTGCCTACCTTACTGGAGTTTGCGGGTGCCAAACTACAGTGGATCCACTGTCTATAGACTGTAGAAAAAAATTAGATGTATATATAAATCTATACAGAGTACTATCTGTGCACAGCCAGGTGTCTCAGATAAGTATGCACAGGATATTATCACATAGGCAGTATAGAAGGCAGTAATTGCAATCAAACAAATGCCCTAGTAAATAGTTTCCTTCTTTATATAGTCAAATTTATTGAATTTGGTTGCAAAATGCTTCAAGATTTACAGTTGTGTTGGTGGTTGAATTTTTTTCTCAGGGACCGCGCAGCTCGGTGGTCTGCACAGCTCGGTGGTGGATTATGTTAAGTAAACTATGCTTACTAAGCCCAGGCACTATAGATCAGACTAATAGGGTCCCTAGGTGCCATTTCCTAGTAGCTATTTTGGATTCCTTTAGGAATTCAACTAGACTTCCCTGGCCTTCTTTAGAAAATAGATAGAAAGATTATAATCTTTTCTATCTACCCTAGAGAATGCTCTATATCTGGTGTCTCTATAGGCTGGGCAGTAGAATAACAGATGATATAGGGTCTGCTCCTGGTTGGTTTGGCATAGATTACAGGTTCCACTATTATATGCAGGTAGCCTAACTAGGTATGACCTGAAATACCTATGACCCAGTTTTAGCTGAATAATAGATGACCATAGTTGCTTAGTCAGCTTTAATAGGCTAACGTAATCCACCACCGAGCTGCGCGGACCACCGAGCTGCGCGGTCCCCGAGAAAAAAATTCAACCACCAACACAACCGTAAATCTTGAAGCATTTTGCAACCAAATTTAATGAATTTGACTATATAAAGAAGGAGACTGTTTACTAGGGCATTTAAGCCGATTATGGCCTGTTTGATTGCAATTACTGCATCTTGGTGGCCTTCGAGTCCGTGGTCTAGATGATTCCTGTAGTTGCTCCTCATGCTCTTGAGCTTTTTGCTGTCCTTCAGCACCTGTCAAGCTACCACCAGTTGCTATAAAGTATCTTGATGCCTCTCGCTTCCTTTTTAGACGCT
>NW_013562994.1:0-44844 GCF_000968595.1 Rasamsonia emersonii CBS 393.64 | reverse complement strand
CCGCACAAGCCCTCCGCCACGCCTTCCTCCACCCTCCGCAAATTGAGCGATTGTCCTTTCAGAGATATCAATTTCTTCGGAGGCAGCTACGATCTAGATTCATCCATTATTCCGGACCCCGTACGGCGTCTCAAACTACTGCTTCGGCCGCTCAGGGGAAAGCAGGGGTCGTTCAGAATGAGGCCATTCAGGCCGAGACAATACAGATTGTGAACGAGAATGGCGGCCTCGATCCGCCTGTACGCACTGCTGATGTCTTGAGCTCCTTGCAGCGCAGTGAATATACTCTCGTGCAAGTGGCACCAGGCGGAGATGGTCGACCCCCGGTGTGCAAGATTCTGAGCAAAAAGATGATGCGCGAGCAGGAAAAGGCAAAAGCAAAGGCTGCGCATGCGGCCAAGACGTCGACGAAACAGATCGAATTGAACTGGGCCATCGATCAGCATGACCTTGCCCACCGCCTAAAGCAACTGGCGTCGTTCATCGAGAAGGGCCGGAGAGTCGAATTGATATTGACCCGGAAAAAGGAAAGCGGGCGCCTACGGCAGAAGAAGTAAATAACCTCATGGAAAGTGTGACGGAGGCAATTGAGGAGGTCAATGCTATGCAGGTCAAGCCAATGGAAGGGCAACCTGGTAAACACGTTATATTTGTTCTTAAAAAGAAGGAATCTTGAACCATAGACGGGGAGCTGGAGCATGTATCTGGATATGTCACAAAATCGCCCGGAAGGCTGCCTGGGATGGACATAATGTATGTACTCATGTATGTATTATTATATCTACTTGCATAGAGAGGCGCTTGTATTGGTGGTCGGGTGGGTTTGTTGCATTAAAAGAACACGAATTCTAGGGCCACCTTGGATCCTGGACTTTGGGCAAGCTGTCCCAGGACTTGCCATATGTTACTTGTAGTCCAAGGCTGCCAGAATTTTCGTGCTCGCAAGATCCGATCCATGGATTGGAGCTTGTCATCTGTTCCTTGACGACTCCGCAAATCCCGGCCGTCGATTGGCTGGCGCGCGGGTCAGGTGACTAAGCCAGAAGTCCTAAAAAATTTGGGCCAGCCGGAGAACTTTCGACTTCGGATCCCAGGTAGCTGTAAACACTTTTGAGCATTCGCTTCTTCTTTCCCCCGTTCGCTTCCCGTCAATTGTATTGATCGAAGAGCAGCCAAGATGTCGAGCATCTCCAGAACAGTGAACCTCCTCCTGCGGAGCAGCAGGTCTTCCCTGCTTCGCCCGCGTTCTGTCAATCCTGTGCACCATGTCTTCAGCAGCGAGAGGATGGCTGCCCGTGGCTTCGCGACGGTGTTTGAGCGGACGAAGCCTCACGTCAACGTCGGTATGTTGTATCCAGCGATCTCCAACGTCTTATCTTGTTGTTGACTGGTTCTTTCAAGGCACAATTGGTCACGTCGACCACGGAAAGGTGAGTGCTTGCTGGCCCTTAAATGCTCATGATGCCTCATTATCTGACCACAATCTCCTAGACCACGTTGTCTGCTGCGATTACGAAGCGCCAATCCGAAAAGGGTCTTGCCCAATTCCTCGAGTATGGTGCTATTGACAAGGCTCCCGAGGAACGGAAGCGTGGTATTACCATCTCGACCGCCCACATCGAGTACTCGACCGAGAAACGGCACTATGCCCACGTTGACTGCCCCGGTCACGCCGATTACATCAAGAACATGATTACTGGTGCTGCTAGCATGGATGGTGCCATTGTCGTCGTTGCTGCCTCTGACGGTCAGATGTAAGGAATTCTACCATTTTTTTTCCATGTACAAGTCAAGAGCTGACAGGAGCTCAGGCCCCAGACACGTGAGCACCTGCTGCTTGCTCGTCAGGTTGGAGTGCAGAGGATCGTCGTCTTCGTCAACAAGGTTGATGCCGTCGCGGACAAGGAGATGTTGGAATTGGTCGAGCTGGAGATGCGCGAACTACTCAACAGCTATGGATTCGAGGGTGAGAACACTCCGATTATCTTTGGTTCTGCCCTCTGCGCCCTGGAAGGCCGTGAACCCGAGATTGGTGAGAAGAAGATCGATGAGCTCCTCGATGCTGTGGACAACTGGATTCCTACTCCCGAGAGAGATCTCGAGAAGCCCTTCCTGATGCCCATTGAGGAGGTGTTCTCGATCTCTGGACGTGGTACTGTTGCCTCTGGTCGCGTTGAGCGGGGTGTTTTGAAGAAGGACTCGGAGGTTGAAATCGTCGGTGCTCAGAAGGAACCCATCAAGACCAAGGTGACGGACATTGAGACCTTCCACAAGTCGTGCGACGAGTCCCGTGCGGGTGACAACTCGGGCCTTCTTCTGCGCGGTATCAAGCGTGAGGATATCCGCCGTGGCATGGTTGTTACTGCGCCCGGTGGTGCTAAGGCTCACGACAAATTCCTGGTCTCTATGTACGTTCTCACCGAGGCTGAGGGTGGTCGCCGAACCCCATTCGGCGCCCACTACCGTCCCCAGGTGTTCATCCGCACTGCAGGTAAGTTCTGGCTATGGAATTGCCGATATTTCGTGGTCTGTGTCCTGACTAACTTTCTCTCTCTCTCTCTCTCCAGATGAGGCTACCGATCTGACCTTCCCGGAAGGTGAAGACCCTGACCGTCGGGTTTTCCCTGGTGACAACGTCGAAATGGTTATGAAGACCCACCGCCCGATCGTTGCCGACGTTGGCCAGCGCTTCAACATCCGTGAGGGTGGTCGCACCGTGGCCACTGGTCTGGTCACTCGTGTGCTTGAGTAAGCGACTTGTTTGCCTCGACGGCGTTAGGCGACGGGCTCCTCTGTACGATGGCTATCTCCTTTTTTTGTTTGCACATTCTCGCACAGCGCTGATGTCTGACATGGAATCGGAGAGGGAAAACGGGATACATCGGGACGGTGCACCAAGGAGGAGTTTTTTCGTTTTGAATCATGTACTGTATATTGTACCAATTTCTTTATTCCAGATGTATAAGATCCTGTTTTTGTCCTCCCCACTCTCCGCTTCATCTACCTGTGTTGAATACGACTAATTAGTGAAATCGAACGGGAATCTACGTCTAGTCTAGCTATTGTATAGTGTCAGCAGAACAGCTAACAGTAACTCGGACACATCAGTTCATCTTAGTACGGAGTAAATTGTTTGGGCCTGCTATATGGATTGACACTCCCTTCATCTAAATGAAACAGCTAACCGACCCGTTATGGGGAAGACACGGGATGGCTGTCATGCTTGAGATGAGAGCACGGATATCCCTCAAGCTAGAAGCTTCCATCAGGATCTAGCTTGTATGGTTTCATGCTTATTTTATGTCCGCTCTGTCAGCCACATCAGTTCCTCAAGGCTGGCCAGACGAGTTTAGCATCAGCTCATGGACATGACGTATGCGTACATATGCTCATGGGGGCGGAATCCAGCTTTGAGGACTGTCTACATCGAGGCTGACAATTTCTCAGATGACAAAGAAGGAGTAGCTAGGGCCCTGTAAGCATTTTCCTTTTTAATTCTAAGTAGTCATGGCGGCTGGCCAATGGGATCGGGCTGGCGATGACCGGTGGCATTGGCGTCCTCATGATTTGGAATCATCGCCGTACCTTTTTCCCAATCCAGCGAGCAGCACACACCGCCATCTGGCACTTTTCTCCGCCTCTGCTCTCGATCACGACCAGCTTGCATCGATCAGCTTGCCTCCCGACGCCACTCAAACAATGTCGCATACAAAGAAATCGTCCATTGGCTTCAAGGTCTTCTCCGGAAGGGCCTTGGCCGCCGTCCTGGAGCGTCCGCGGCGGAGGAAATCCACCTCGGATGGAGCCGAAGGTGCGTCCCCGTGTCCACAGTGGAAACCCTAACAAAACATTTCCCCCCCCACCGGCCTTTCATGCATTGCAAATCCCAAGTCGTTATCTCCAGCAATAATTTGTCATTATCCTGTCCTCCGTGCCTATCACCACTCTTCCCCTTTTTAGCCTCAAGAGCTTTTTACCGCAAAGGGTATCGATCGATGTTTCGAGACTGCGACTCTTGTGCTTTTCTGTTGCCTTTCAACACACTCTGTTGGGCCTGTGGTCATGTCGCGTTGCTTAGGTTATTTGAAATTAATCGCTAAAGCTCCCCAACCCAGCCTCTCTGTCATCAAGAGAGTGGGGAAGCTCAGATCTTTCTGCATGCAGGACCCAGTGTTTGATGATTATCAGCCTTTTCTAAGTACTAAAATAAAACAATCTCCAAGGTCCTGCGACTGAGAATGAGTCCGAATCAGCAAGGGCGGCGTATGCCAGAAGACGAGAGCAGGTCAGACGAGCGCAGCGGTATGAATATTTAATCTAACAGAGATTCCATTCCCATATTACCGTCCATTTTCTTTCTTTCTTTCTTTCGTACTTCTCTGCTCTTCTGACACGACCTAGAAATCACCGGGAACGAAAGGAGAACTACATCAGATCGCTCGAGCATCAGCTTCTCCAGCTCCGTGACGAGGTGACTCTCAGGCAGGAGCTTGAAGAAGCCAGTATCGAGAATAAAATTCTGAAGGATATTCTGCGCGCGCATAATATGGCAATGCCACAACGCCAGACAGATGGCGTCGCTGAGGTCTCTATGGTTGTCAAGCCGGGGCCCCAACGATATCTGCGTGTCCGGACGCCTTCGTCCTCAGACGACGAAGGAACGAGTTCTCCGCCTCCGAGCCCAAAGAAGGGGTCCCATCCCTACAGTTTGGACAGCACGCAAACAGGAATTGATTTTGTCCTATCGTACGGATAGACAACCCTTAAGTCCTTGGTGATATTCAAACTGACGACTCTCTGCAGACTCGAACAGCCGTGCTTGGAACACACATACCGCCCCATCTGCGCTGGCGAGACACATGGTCATGCTCTGACCGTGCAGGCCGCGCTGCTCACCTATGCGTCCAACCTGGGGGTTGAGCGATCGTGGGACGTCCCCGCAGTGGAACTGGACCGTCTTCTCCAGCTCTCGCTTTCGCTCGACCTGAACGGCGAACTTACGCCGGTGCAGGCGTGGAATCTCATCAAGACCCATCCGGGCTTTTCCAAGCTGACGCACGAGCGACTGGAAGCCTTACGGGCTGCAATCGCTGAAAAGACTGAATGTTATGGGTGAGCACGTCCCTATAACCTGAGACCAATTTTAACTTCTTACTGACTCTGAATAGTTTCGGAGCCGTCATTGATGAATACGACTTGACAGTTTTGATAGATAGATATCTTAATGATCCGTCGTCCCCTTGAGGATATATTTCTTTCTTTGGTTACATGTATTTTTCTCACGACTTCAGTCCGGTTCGGCTATGATCTATAATTGAGCATGTACGGAGGATTCTACTTGAGCGTTATTGTCCTGTTCTATGCCCGATGCCTCTAGCGTGGTTCTCATTCGGCGGTTACTTTGAGCTTTTCGGAAAAGTTTATGATTTTTTGGACGAATGAATTATGAAGTCGTTATATATATATTCAAATTTCTCCATATCATCTGAACCTGAAATTAACGATATACTCAATGTTCTGTTTACTCCCCCGGCCATACATATACTTAGAGAAGAACTGTGATTTACAACATCAGCTTGACAGCATGTTTGACCACAGCACCATCAATCAGATCTCTCAGCTTATCAAACTCATTGAAGCCTTCTGACTCCGCAAAGCGCATGTGATGCGTCACATCGTCCCAGCCCGAGAACAGCACGAACTCTTCTTTCTCATCATCGCTTGCTAGACCTCCAATGCTTTCCTCGTCAATCCTCCAACCTCCCCGAAACGGACGCGTACTCGAAAAGCCAGCGGCCAGATGCCGACTTGTCGCATCATAGGCCTCCTGGAATTCACCCCCTTTCCCGTCCTTGACAAAATACCGCCCGATGACGACCGTGGGCGCATCAAACTGGAGTTTTGCCTGTGACTGTCGCGGGTCGATATCGACATGGAACATCCAGCACACCTCAATGTCATCATCACTGAGCAGCTCCATCATGTCCTGGTTCATCGTCGACGGGATCCAGTCTTCTACATGCGTCGCGACAGAGTCTCAGCCGCCAAGCAGGTAGATGTACGAGGGGTCCTCCACCTGGGCGAAGAAATGCACCGGATGGTGGGAGTATGCCTCCTGCGCGTCCTTTGCTTTTCTGAGATTGGCTGCGAGGGATGGGGAGTTTGACGACGAGGACAACAAAGGCTTGCAGGATTGGAGGCGAAGGAGAGCGATTTCTGTGACTGGCATTGCTTTTTTTTTCCCCTTCTCGTTCAAGACGTATGTCCTGTAGGTAAGTGGGTAGATACGTAGGTAGGTAGGTACGTGCTTTTTCGATCCAATCAGCACAAAGAATGGATACTTAATTATGCAAGTAATTCAAATAATAATAATAAGCTCTGCTTCCTATCAAAATGAAGTGAATGAAAATTTGATTTATGTTATGTCTTCCATCTATGACAAATACATACATACATATGTGTGTATGTCTAGACATCCGGAGTAAAAATGTACTGTACGCAGATGTATATGTGCATGTATATGCATATAGGATTATTTCTAATACCTGCAGCTACAGGAGTGTTTTTTTAGGCTGCAGCCCAGCTGACGACATGCATTTGTGATGCAGAATGTACCTAATTTGTCATTCTTGATGCTTGGCTTGAAGCTAAATAATAACCTTACCTACCTACGGAGTACAATTGGTTCTATGTGGGTACCAGCCTTATTGGGATTAGGTGTGTAACCCGTGACCCGCTATGTTGGTAATCTTCAGATTCCTCCATATACTACTCCAGAGTATACTCGAAGCCTGAAGGACCTTCGTTCACCCGTCGGGAAGGAGTCGAGATTTCATTTCTAACTCAACCTCTTTATATTCCATCATGATTAAATACATGTACTAAACAAAGAGCCCCAATCCACCGATATTGATGTGCTCCAGTCTATCAACTCATTCACTCGTTCCACCACTTTGTATTAAGTCCAAGCTCTATAATACTCGAAAATCCACAGGAAATCTTGAAAAAAAAAACGTATAAAAACTGTCGTTTTGTTCTCAAACAGCCGCTCCAGCTGTTACCTTTCCCTTCAAGCTGACCCATTTTGGAAACAGTGAGATGATCACTGTGATGCCTCCCAGAACGATGGACAAGAGGAATGTCACCTTGAGACCGTCCATGTAAGCCTCCATCACACCGGACAGCTGCTCATCCGTGAAAACATTGCGCAGATCCGTCGCGCCGGTTGCGATGACCAAGCTCGGATTGACCCCGGGTGCCGTTTGAGGGACTTTCTGAGCCAGCTTGTTCGCGAACGCAGCTTGGCCAGCCGACACCCAGAACGCACCGCCGATGGTCTGAAGGAAGAGCGTGATGGCCGACACGCTGGCAAGATCTGACGGCGGCACGATGGCCTGGTTCACGATGATGGGGATCTGGCATCCCAGACCAATCCCAACGCCAGCCACGATCTGGTATCCAATCCACTTGCCCGCAGGGGTGTCGATCTCAAACGTATAGATCAGACCTGATCCAATCGTCTCGATCACGGCGGCTAGGATCATCAGATAGCCGAATTGGCCGAATGCCGTGATCAGTCCGCCAGAAATAATGGTCAGGAAGCTGACGGACAGGATTATCGGGATGTTGCGAACGCCCGACTCGGCTGCCGAAACGCCCTTGATCGACTGGAAGTAGATGGGCAGGTAGTAGATCAGGACGAACATGGGCCCGACCACGAAGAGGACATAGAGACTCGACACGAGGACGTTACGGTCCTTGAGGATCCGGCCCGGAATCAGTGCTCGCTCGCCCATATACCACTCGATGATAACGAACAGAATGAGCAAGAGGCCGAATCCGATGAGAGTCCCGATCACGTCTGAGTTCCTCCATGATTTGGTGACTCCACCCCACTGCAGCGCGAGCAGGTAGCAGACCACCGCAGCCATGATGGTGAACGTCCCGAGAAGGTCCATCTGCCAGATTTTCTCTTTTAAACTGGCAGAGACTGGTTTTGAAGCGGGAGGGGCGGTGAAGAAAAAGAAGATGATTGCGGCACTTAGGCCTCCGATTGGAAGGTTGATATAAAAACTGCATCAAAGATAACTGATTAGCGTGACTGAACGTTATCCAGGGACATTCAGTACATACCACCAACGCCAAGAGACATGGCTGGTGAATGCTCCACCAAGCAAAGGACCGACAACGCTGGCACAGGCATAGGTTGCACCCAGAAGACCGGTGTACGCAGGACGCTGTCGAGGCGGTGCTGAGAAGGCAATGATAATGTACACGCCGCTAGCGATTCCAGCAGCACCCGCACCTGCAATCGCTCTGCCAACGATCAAAGTCGTGCTGTTCTGCGCCACGCCACAGATCAAAGACCCCAGCTCGAAGACAAAGATGGCAAGCAGGAAGGTGATCTTCAGCGGGAAATATTTATAGCCCTTGCCCCAGGTAGACTGGAAGGATGCCACGGTCAGGAAGAACGCCGACCCGTACCAGCCAACCTGATCCAACGACTTGAACTCGTCCGTGATCTGGGGAATGGCCGTTGCGACGATGGTCATGTCCAAGGAGACCAAGAAAATGGAGAGGATGAGGGCCACGATGATGAAGGCAAGGGAGAAAAGGCCCGGATACACTTCTTCTCCTTCGTCTTCTTCTGTCTCCTTGGGACTATCGCCATTGTTGCTTTCTGCCGAAACGTCGGTGACCTTTTCATCTTTGTTACTTGGAGGATGGCTGATAGCTTTTGGCGTGTCGACGGTATCGTTTTCAAGGACGGTATGCCCCGACAGGGAAGAATCCCTGGGCGGACCAGAGTCGTCGTTCGAGACAGGTTCTGCGGATGACATGCTGACTGAAGGCTATCTGCAAAGAAATGACCTATGAAGAAAGAAAAAAAAAGACAAGATTAGGATTGCTATGTGCTAGCCATTGTGAAGTCGACAAAGAGGATGGCATTCCGCTTCTATATAACATTTTTCATCTCACCGAACCAAACCTGCTGTTGCTCCACAGGGTCCGATATCATATCGGCCAAATTGAGAGCCCGCCAGCTGACTGAGCTGTGCTTGCTTATTGAGTTGACCATGCTGTACTGTTGGGTATCGATGGAGAAAACATTCTTAATTCCGGTCTTATTGTCTCGTCTTGACGGAAACAGGCCGGGGGGTCCATGGAAACATGGAGCCCACAGAATTTACCTCCGTGCTCCAATGACAAGACGATAGGGGAAACCAAAATCTGACCTGAGTCCGAGTACTTTTGACTCACCATGAGCAAAGCACCTCGTACCGTACAGAGTACGGAGTACGTAGTATGGCACGCGTAGAGTTTATCCTATTCTGGTAACCAGTCGGAGACCCTTTTTGGTTTTTTTTTTGGAGCGGACGAAATGTTCCGACGTGTTGATAAGATCCACCTAAATTTAGCTTTTTATTTGCATGTACTGTATGTGTTAGGTAGGATGTAAGGCTGAGATCTGCAGGCTAAATCTGCACTTGTAGTCATTAGGATGATTATTCGTGAGTTTATTATTAATACTGGTGCTGACTCCTGACATCCTGTGTACGGAGTACTCTCTTGCACGACGTATGAGTCGGTATGACAGAAAAACCTTTTTTCCAAATTTGGAAGAAGATTCCAGATTAGGCACACGCTTAATAATGCACAATGCCAAGCGCCAATCAGAGTCTGAGAATTATCTCCGCGTTCTGCCGGAACTGCATTTCGTCCGTTTTCGTCCGAGTTCGACAGCTCCAGGCATCTGCATTCTTACTCACCATTATCACTGTCTCTTATTATTCTTTCCTCCAGACATTTAATTATCACTCTCCGGACATATCGATTCGGAGAAAATATTACCTCGGATTCGAGTGATTGATAATCATTGCTGGTGGGTCCCGAACACGTTTCCTCTTTATAATCTATCTACTCCGTAATCTCGTCGGCCATCTTCGTCCGTCCGTCCGCTATCAATCAATCAATCGTCCGTTACGGTAGCTAGCTAGCTACCTACAAGCTCCGCCACGACTATTATTCCTTACGATTGCTAAGGATTCTTCTTGTTAATTATTATCTAATACGTTGGGTCCAGAATTTCCAATTTCGCCAATCCCTCTTTTTTTTTTTCGTCCGAGACTCCGGTTATCATCAGCTATACTATATACTATTATCGTTCGGACGGACTTTCGCGGACGAGAAGTATAGCAATCTCCGCGTTGATGACGGACCACTAGTTGCTTTCACCAGCAGCAGCAGCTATGGCATCAGCAAATTTCCTGGACATTCCGGGCCCACCGCGCAAGAAGATGCGGAAGGGGACGAAGAGTTGTACTGAATGTAAGCCTTGCTGCATAGACTTATCAAACATCAGACGTATCCCATTTTACATGTACAATGATGTAATGTGGCATTGTGTCTTGTTTCATTCGTTCTGGCACGAATAAACCTGCCTTTTTTTTCTTCTTTATTAATTCTATCTGATTAGGTCGTCGGCGAAAGATCCGCTGTACATTCGATCCAGCCCGTCCCAATGTCTGTAATGAGTGCCATTCCAGAGGCTCAATTTGCATTGATCAGGAATCTGGAGCCTTGTCTCCCAATGTCTCTGGAGTCCTCCCCAGAGACCAACCCTATAGCCTACGGGAGAGGGTGACGCAATTAGAGAATGTCGTCAGGGACATTCTGCAGAGACTGAATCAATCTAGTCCCGGGAGCTCCACCTCACCAGCGCAAGAAACCACCAGAGACGAGGCTGAGAAATGTACGTTCGGCTGCTCCATCGACATGCAGGATCTTCATCTGAGTATACTGACAATGGCAGTCGATAATGCACCCAAGATTCCTTCGTCCAACACCATTCCCAAACCATCTGAGACAGCCCTGCCGTCTTCAGACGAGCATGTTGAAAATGCTCCAGTCTTGCAGCTCTTCAACAATCAGGTCGTCACCTGCACTGAAGGCGCACCAAATAGATCGCATGACGCAGCTGCAACTAAAGACCTCTCGCCCAAGGCGATAGCTGCGCGGGCTCAGCTCGTGTCCCTCGTGCCACCTAAGGCTGATATCCTCAAGATCCGTCGCGCGGTTGCAAAGTGGTGGGCCGTCTGGCATTACATGTTCCCAGAACTTTGCGACGGGTGTGGACAGTGTCTCATGGACGACAACGCAATGTGCGAATTGCCTACTTCTCCTGGGGAAGTTGCCAAATTTCTCCTGTGTGTTTTGATGAGTCTTGAACAGCTTCCATCGGACTTTGATTACACATCCCTCCAAGTCCCGTTCGATCCCAAAGAATACAGCGATCGTGTCATCTCTGAGATCGACCGACTGATCATCTATGATGACGACTTGGCCAGCACCCTTCCTGGCATCGAGTCTATGATGCTGCTCTCCAAGTGGTACCTGAATATGGGACGGCCACGGAAGGCATGGCTCATGAACCGTCGGGCGATTGAATTTGCACAACTCACGGGGCTGCGTCTATCGACGGCCAAACCGCCCCATCCCACTGATACTCTTTTCAATCGCCGCATCCGAATCTGGACTTCTATTGTCTTAAACGATCGCTTCCTTAGCCTCATTCTCGGGCTGCCCTATGCGGTCTCGGACTCCGCATTCAGACCGCAGGTCGAAATGCGGTTGCAGAAGGAAAAGCCGTCGTTGGAGAACTACGCGCTGCGACTGGCCCTGGTTATGGGCCAGATGATTGACCGCAACCAGGAAGATCCGTCGAACATGTCCCTCGCCGCGACGTTGAAGATGGAACAGGATCTGGAGACCCATGCACGGGCAATGCCGAGCCATTTCTGGGAGCCGCGCCCCGACAATCAACTCACGCCCGGGGAGAATAACGACCGCCTGATGATCCACTTCTTCCACCATTTCCTCCGCGCGCTGCTGCATCTGCCGTTTATGCTGAAATCCAACGGGGACCGGCGGTATCGGTACAGTCATGACGCGGCGATTGAATCGTCCCGGCGCACTCTCGTTGCGTACAATAGTCTTCGGTCGTGGTCCGGGATCAATCCCTACATCTGCCGAGTCATCGACTTTCAAGCCTTCACCGTGGCCATGCTCCTGATCATCCATCTGCTCGGATACTCGGAAGACGCGCCCGACCACAGCCAGGCACAAGACGACAAGGACTGGGCGCTTGTGATGGAGACGACCGAGGTTCTTCGCAAAGCGGCGCAGGAGACCTGTGGTACCGTTGCGGCGCAGTCGCTCAACATCCTGGACGCGATCACCAAGTGCGATCCCAATCTCCTATCGTCGACACCAAACGACATGTCGTGCAAGATCACCGTGCCGTACTTTGGGGTCATCACCGTGTCACCGGGGAAGAAATTGGCCAGTCTCATGAGCCGCAACAGCGGTAAGCATCCCCCCCCAGGCCCATGCCGCGCCCCGTCCCGGTCTTCCGGCCAGCCCAGTCCATGTCAGCTCTACACCCCGCCGCAATCGAATCCAGGGGACTTTACTACGAGTCGCGAACCGGGCAGCGCGATGGGCTCCGAGCAGGCCTGCTGGACGCCTCCGTTCACGGACGAGTCGCGGATCCAACTGGAGAACATGGTGGCGTTCCCCAATGCGGGGCTGGACCAGAACGTGTTCCAGGGGTTTTTGAATGACCAGAATATTGGGCTGTGGCCGAATCTGAATCTGGATCTCGACCTGGACCAGGGGTGGAATTTGAATTGGACGGAGGAGAATAATATCACGCAGTGATGCGGTCGTGTTGGTTGAAGAGGAAGATAGAAGATGACGATAGTCATCTTCTTTCTTTTCCTTCCTTCCTTCTGTCTCTTTTTTACTGTTCTGTACATTATTTATTCCATTACCTATCTGTTTTCCTATGGTGTACAGCGATGAAAGATTGGCGTATATGTGTACGGGGTTTTCTGCAACGTTGTGCTATATAAAGGCTCCCATCTACGGAGTTTGGGTTCTGATTTTGGCAGTGTGTTTCTGGAATGCGACTTGACTGGAATCTGGATTATGATGCTATCTCTTCTCTGCAATAGATGGATATACTCCGCGATACAGTTCTTTTGAATAACTGAGTGCTTCCTGTGAAATATTCAGACCAGCCTTGATTCAGGACAGTGAGTTAGGTGGTCATTCTCTCCATTCTTCTGTTGACAGTAATTTTTGGTTGACCTTATCCCATGACTTTCTTTTCTCTATTAGTTGTCAAGTGTAAGGCTATGTATGCAGGTCATGTGCAGGTTGCGTCCTGACTGCTGTCTCACGGGATCTGGCAGCTGCAGATCGCCATGCTGTACTCCGTACCACTAGGTATCTCCAAGTATCCTCTGCCCAGAATCGCAGCGGATGGAACGTGTGGATACATCGAGGTACAAGCCGGGCTGGTGCTGGCGGGCCGCAAGCGAGGATGACGGAACTCCAGAGTGTGGAGCTTGGCTGGCTCGACTGGCCGACTTCCACGCATCCATCCATTCCTCGGCAGCTCTCCAGCTCCAGGCTGTGTAATAATCCAACCCTCCTTAGCTTGCTGATTCCAGTCTGCGTGCAGCTACGGCGGGTTCGTGGATGACTGCCTTACTCTAGCGTTTTGTTTTTTATTTTTTTTCTGTTCGTTCCTTTCGCTCCTTTGTATGACGCCGACCAACGGACATCCCAAGCTCCATCTCGCCACGGTCTCCGCTCCCTAGATCTCTCTATTTGACCTACTCCGTGCCTGGCGCCCTCTTGCGGCTTATTTCTTGATAGAGATCCCTTCGCCATGGCTGACGGGCCCCATGCGGTGAGCAGTGACACCACTGCTCCCTCCGTGGGCACCAATGGCCATTTCGCTTCCATCGGCGATCACAACGACCCGGCGGCCTACGAGCATGGCGTGCAGGTCATCGACGAGGACAAACAGTTCAAGTCAGTTTTCTTCTTCTGTCGTCTGTCTGTCCAAAAACCTCCAATGCTGACATTAGGGCAACTGCTGCAGTCCCAACCTGGCCAAGTACCTGTCCCTCGAAGGCGTCACCAATGCCGGCTTCAACTACCATCTCATCTCCGTCTTCGGCTCCCAGTCGACCGGCAAGTCGACCCTGCTCAACCACCTGTTCGGCACCAAGTTCAGCGTCATGTCTGACCTCGAGAGGCGCCAGACCACCAAGGGCATCTGGCTGTCCAAGAACAAGCTGGAGAGCCAGGGCACGGCCGATGCGAGCGCGCGGATGGCCGACAACATCCTCGTCATGGACGTCGAGGGCACCGACGGTCGCGAACGGGGCGAGGACCAGGACTTTGAGCGCAAGAGCGCCCTCTTTGCGCTGGCGACGAGCGAGGTCTTGATTGTCAACATTTGGGAGCACCAGGTCGGTCTGTACCAGGGGGCCAACATGGGCTTGCTGAAGACCGTGTTCGAGGTCAATCTGCAGCTGTTCCTGAAGGACAAGAGGTGCGTACTTTCGTCACCCGTGTGGGATGGGATCGATATACTGATAGATCAGCAGCACCACACATCGCTCCCTCCTTTTCTTCGTCATTCGTGACTTCATCGGCGTCACGCCGCTCGAAAACCTTAAAAACACTCTTCTCGAAGACCTGTCGCGCATCTGGGCCTCGCTATCGAAGCCTCCTGGCCTGGAGCGTTCTACAATTCACGACTACTTTGACTTTGCATTTTATGGACTTCCTCACAAAGGCTACCAGCCGGAGCAATTTGCTGCAGAAGTGAAGAAGTTGGGGACGCGGTTCCGCGAGGGAAAGAAGGGTGACTCCCCCGAAAACGGCGTGTTTCTGCCGGAATACCACCGACGGATACCGGCCGACGGTTTCGCGCATTACGCAGAGGGCATTTGGGATCAGATCGTCAACAACAAGGATCTCGACCTGCCGACCCAGCAGGAATTGCTCGCGCAGTTCCGCTGCGATGAGATACTCCGAGAGGTGCTCGTGGGATTCGACGAGGCGATCACGCCATTCGAGGAGAAGCAGGCAGAAAGCGCTCGTTCCGGAGAGCCGGAGGTGCTGGGCGGGCTGGGTCCCGCGATGCGGTCTGCGCGCATGAAGACAATCAAGAATTTCGAGACGGAAGCCAGCCGGTACCACAAGGGCGTCTACCAGCGGAAGCGGGCTGAGCTCGAAAACAAGATCGACACGCGACTGAAGGCCCTCTTCCAAGGCCAGTTGAGCGCGGCGCACAAGCTGGGCGTCAAAGAGTTCAGCGAAGCAGTTTCGGGGGCTGTCAAGGCCGGCCAGAAGAGGGGTACCGGCTATGATTTTGCGGAGATTGTCAGCCAGGAAACCAAGACCGCGATCGAAAAGTTCGAGGAGGAAGCCCGCGCTGTACTGGTGGAGGGAGCCCCTTGGAGCAGCTACCAGCAGGAGCTGGCTCTGTATCAGAAAGACTTGGGCGAGGTCAGCGCGCAGCTCCGGAAGGACGAGATGCGGCGGCTGGCCACGAGAGTCGAACGGTGGGTTCGGTCGCGTCTGGCGGACTCGGTGGGATTGGAATTCAACGCGCTTGGCTCGGGTCGAGGAGGCTCGGGAGCGCCAGAGACGGGGAAGAAGCCTGCGGAGGCACGGATCTGGGACCGGATCTGGAACATCTTCGTCGAGACGGTTCTTGAGGCAGAGCGGAGGTTCACGGACCGCGCGAGCAGCTTTGACGCCAGCGTGGACGAGGTGGACGTCGGTCTGTGGCGGCTCCGGAGGAAGTCGTGGGGGTGCTTCGAGCCAAGATCGAAGAGGAGATGATGGAGGGCAACCTGCTGCTGAAACTGCGCGAGAACTTTGAGGACAAATTCCGCTACGACGAGGCTGGTGTGCCGCGGATCTGGCGGCCGACGGACGACATTGAAGGGGTCTACACGCGCGCTCGAGAGTCGACTCTCGCCCTCATTCCGCTTTTGTCTCGATTCCGCCTCGCGGAGACGAATGCTCCTCCACCGCTCGACCGGTGGGTTGGCCACACGCCGAGTTCCGCGACTCCGGCGGATGAAGAGGACCTGGTTCCGATCGGGGGCGTGGACGAGGACGAGGGGAAGAGCTTGGAGGAGGAGACGACGCTGCTGAGCGACGCGAAGCGGCAGGATCTGACGGTGCGGTTCAAGAAGGCGGCCGACGGGGTGTACGTGGAGGCGAAGCGCAGCGCGATTGGAGGGATGACGCAGGTGCCGTTGTATTTCTACGGGTTGCTGCTGGCACTGGGCTGGAACGAGATCTGGGCTGGTAGGTCACCATCATCTGAACTGAGTTTAACACTGTACTGACGGTTCGCAGTCCTCCGCAACCCAGCCTACTTCTTCCTCCTGTTTGTGTGCGCCGTCTGCGCGTACGTGATCTACCAGCTCAACCTGTGGGGGCCGATCATGAAGATGCTAGACGCAGCATCGCGCCAGGCGGTAGAGGAAGGCAAGCGCCGACTGCGCGAGTTCCTCGAAGCGTCCGACACTGGCAGACAAGCGATCGCCATGTCTGCGTCGGCGTCGGCGTCGACGACAGGAGGAGGCAGTCGCGCAGCGTATGCGGAAGAATACGAAATGTCGTCGCTGTCGAGTAGTGGGAAGACGACGACGACAGCCACAACGAAGAAAATAGAAGAGGAGGATGATGATCTGTAGTAATCGTACACACATAACAACGGCTGTACTGTACACAGGGGCAGTCATGTCGATGGATAGATATCGACCTTGACTGACTGAAGGATATATGTGTCGACTGCACCTTTCTCTCTAATAATATTTCTTTTTTTTGTTTGTTTGTGTGTGTGTGTGATTTTGAATTCCAAGGACCATGAATATATTTCTTTTGTTTTGTGATTGACCAACTGAATATCACTGTGTGTGTGTGTGTGTGTGTCACAGTATGTCAGTATGTATGTGTGAGAGAATAACTAATAAACTATAACTCGGGAGTTTGAACAGAGAAAGTAATAATAATATGTTATTCATACTGTTATATTTCATCTAGTAAGATAGATAAAATTTGCTTGCTTGCTTGGTCTTAATAGAGGGTATTAATTTCCATTATCGTTGTTCACATTATATTATACCTAATATGACCTATATCTATCTATCGATCGATCGATCAATCGATCGATGGATTGATCGATGATCATCCCAAACAAAGCCCCTCGCTCATCGGCTGGACATAGCGCGCCCAGTCATTGTGAATAATGGATGGGCGAGGGGATGTGGATGTGGGAGTCACAGTGCAGGTGTTTTCCTTTTCGTCCGTGTTCGGCGGGATGTAATATCTGATATTAGGTGTACTACCACTGCTGCTGCTGCTGCTGCTGCTGCTGCTGCTGCTAGGGTTATGGTTATGGTTATGATTACTACTGCTTCGCAGGTCCCTCCTCTTCCACACCGTCTCAACAATCTCCCTCACTCTCCCCACCGACCCTGCCGCTACGAGGGCGCCAGACTGATGGCCCTCCGACACGAGAAGGAGATCGAACTGGTCGAGGAAAAACACCCGCTCTTCGTCGTGTGTCGCGTACACCGCGGCCACGAATAAAGGCCAGAGATGAGCCGAGCGGAGATGTCGCGGTGACAGGGGACGCGCCCACTCGATGGCGTCCCGCACGAGTTGTCGTGCTTGCGGATCGTAGGGGTCGATGGAGCGGAGGGTCGCGAGGAAGTATAGTTTTGCGCACGTGTGGATCAGGTTGGAGGTGTGGTGGAGGATGTCGGTGTCGGAGA
Organism: Rasamsonia emersonii CBS 393.64; assembly: GCF_000968595.1. NCBI lineage: Eukaryota > Fungi > Ascomycota > Eurotiomycetes > Eurotiales > Trichocomaceae > Rasamsonia > Rasamsonia emersonii. The sequence goes on along the minus strand of NW_013562994.1, from coordinate 27,184 downwards.
GGTGGTCTTTGTTGGAAGAAGGTGAAGAAGAAGAAGAATATGATGATGATGATGATGATGATGATGATGATGATGATGAGATAGATGATGGGAGATACTGCGTCAACGACTCGAGTTGGCGCTGGATTTGAGCCGTCTTCTCGAGCCAGGAGGCGGATGTTGTCGAGGTGGCATCTTGGGTCTGGACATATAATTAGTGTCGGCGTCACATCTCTATTGAACGTGTCAGTTCCTACCATTTCCCGCGAAAGATCGGTGATGGCCGAGATGATGTCGATCAGTTCGTATGAGCAGCCAATCGCGGGGTCAATCTGCAGAAGCCGATATTCTCAGTTAGTTGTTTCCCTAAACAAGACTTAAACTGTAGGCATACCTCTGCAGAATTGACCGTTGGTAACTGTTTAATCTTGGCCCTCTTGCCGCACGCTGTCCGGCCCAGGGCATCCTTGACGAGGAAGAATCTTGACACGAAGCTGGACACTTCAGGTGTGATCATGGATGTGCCGGCATGCTGTGTGGACGCCAACCGCATCAGGTCGAGAGCGGCGCACAAATGCGTCGACCAGGAGAGTTGGCAGTTGTCTGATATCTACATAGTTTTCTTCAGTTATCTGGCCCAATATCGAGGTATGGCGAGGATACACACCTCAAACACACACAGCATCAATATGACAATCAGATTCTGGTCGTTGGCCGCCGTCTCTGCCTGCGCGATATGTCGCCGCAGCAGCTGCATTGACCGATGCTTGTGCCGCAACGCGACGGTGTACAGGCGGTGGTCGTTGCGGCCCGCAGCGACAGAGGCAGCGTGGAGAGAGAGCGCTCCCAGGGCGAGCACCATGTGCATGACGGACTCGCTGCTCATGGCGAGGGGAAGAATAAGCTGGCGGAAGGTGTTGAAGGAGCCGTCGACCAGCGTCATGTTCTTACAGACGCATTGCCAGTAGTAGTCAAACAGATACGCATCCTGACGGTCATCTAACGACAGAGTAGGGATGGCTCTGGGCCATGACGACAGGGTCGGTCTCTGCGACCAGACTCGATATGATGACGACAACGAAGATGACAGCGATGACAGCGATGTCGTGGTAGGGAGTTCACCCTCAATATCCCACACGCTGGTATTGAGGAAATGCCGCACTCTGCTTGCGATGGGCAGGCCAACCCATGTAGATGTCGTGTCTGCTCGTGAACTACTACTACTGCGGCCATGCTTGATGCCGCGCTTGCGGCTCTCGTCTTCCCACTGCAGCTGGAAGGCATAGCTGCAGGGCTTGTTGTCGTTCCAGCACGGGTTTGTTTTCTGTAGCAACAAATAATCAGCTACGTACTACAGTACATAGTATAGTAATCTAGAAGAATGCCTGCTTACCAGGACAGCGCAGTCGGCGCCGCTTGCACGTGAGACAGCCGCCCCGCGAGTGGGCTACTCTTCGCCCGGAGCGCGCTGCCGTCGTGGCCCCTGAGCCATGATCGGTCGTGCCCATTGCTCATGATGGATGGATTGGCATTGACTATGCTTTGATTGACGGATTAATACGAGCGAACAGACGAAAGTTGAAGAACCAGGTGGGGGTGCGGGTTAGCTGCTGATGGCTGATTAGTCAAGATCGCGGGTGAAAGCCTGCCGATTCTTTTTTCCCCAGAGTCTCCTATCGTTGATACAGTCGATGCAGACTCAATGTTCATCAATACTTTACAGAGGAATGGTCCATAAATTATGAATTGTGTTAGACGAAAAACTTCGATAGTCTGCTGGCTATTCTCAATACATGATATGATAGTCATCTACACAGGCAAAATCTGGTACGGAGTAACCGAATACGAGGTCGCAGGATCGACTATTAATTAATTAATCTTCACCAAGCTTAAGCAACTTAAGCAACTTAAGCAAGGTCCAAGCTTTCGGTAAGAATCATGAATAAACTAGTCAGACTGCACCATCCCTTCACCTTCAAGCCACATGGATTACGCTGGCTGCTAAGATCGATAGTCGATATTAACACCACGTATTATGGTAAGCTAGACCAGATCAGTGCTCGCCAGTAGCCATTCAGTAGTCGGATCTGGGACACTCTCCAATTCTCCATAGTCCACACGGGGAGTACGGAGAACATCCGTACGCGATCGTGAACTTGAAGATCGGCAAGCTACGTAGTAGCGAATGAACCATGAATAGGCTGGTAGCTTGGATCGAGTCTCAGTTGTAGCCGTAGTAATACTCCGTACTATCTTGTCGTTGACCCTGAATTCAGGCAGAATTGCTGGATTGTCGTACAAAGAACTGGATAAGTTTTGTCAAGGATATTTCCTTGAGAACGTCGTTATCCCAGGTTGTATTATTGTAGACTTGCAGTTGATGCTTAGGAATATGCCGTATACACATTGGAGGGTATCCATAGAGGTTTCAAGATGGAAGTCTTCTTTTCAGAGTCAGCAGTCTAGTACGGAGTATAGTAGGTCCGGACAATGCTGTTCTTGTTCTTACTAAGACAGCGCCAAATCTAGACCGCGGTTAACACAACACTCGGCAGACAGAGACAGAATGGGAAAAAAGAGAAGAGACTATTTCCGACACATATCCTACCGTATTGCTCCTGCCGAGAATTAGCACAAACTTAGCGAGGTGCCGGCCTGCCAGGATATAAGAAGGCAGCACCTTAATGCAGGCCCAAGACCACATTTTGAGCCGGAGGTGGAACAAGGTTCGGGACGGTTGAACCGGGGTCCTGTCCAGTCAGACGGACTGGCAGCTAACGGTCTCTGTCAACTGTCGCTTATAAGTTATGCCAGGGGTAGGCACTGTACAGGTGTACTCGTCCTCATACTCATCTGGAAACTGGTCCGTCCCCACAACTGCCACCTCAAAAATTTCCCACACTAAGCTGAACTCTGTCAGCATGCTGCAACCTGCTTGGTAATCCAAGCCAGAGGCAGTTCTTGGCCTGGATCAATGCACGGAACGTGATGCGTAGCCTTTACGGGTACGGCCACACGTGCATTCTCTGATAAGAAGCCAAGAGTTTCCCTCAACCGGATGATCCGCCTGGCTTATATTATTGGCGATAGACTCAGATTTGCAGCTTCCTGCTTGCGACAAGCGCCATGCTAGCTGTTAATATTAGCTAGGACTCCGGCACGGTCAAGCCGTCCTCTGCCGACGCAGCCTGCAGGAACGGAGGATTGTGCGCTGCGCTCTGACAGATGGATTCGATCTAGGTACTCGATTGGGCGATTGGCAGCCGATACGTCAGGCCAAGTGACAGAGGATCGCGGGACTTGTCCGTGGACTCGGTGCTGGTGACAGAACGGTGGAGTCCTGGAACCCTTCTGCAGCTCGTGAGAGCGGATTAGGCTAAATTGGCACGTTTTAGTGGCAAGCAGCGCAGCAGGATCGGCAGAATCAGGCACGATTCACGAAGAAACTGGGACGGGGCAATCTGCAAGTGCTTACAGACAGTTCATACTGCTCCACAGGATATTTCCATGAACGCTGTACGGAGTACTGTGTACGGGTACTCGGTACGCGACAGATTGTGGCTTCAGGCCGATCGGAACATCCGAACCGTACTCATAGGAGTAACGACATGACAAGGCCCACCTAACTTTAAACGATGCTAGGTTGCAGTTTGGCAGAGGCTGTCAGGAAACGTCAGATACGGCTGACAGGTGGGAACAGAGGCCTCTCGGGGAGGACTCTCGGCTGGGGACTGGAGACGACGAAAAGGGGGGGTTACCGTCACTGTCAAAGGCAAACATCTCATTCGCAAGTATTATTTCGCATGAGCTGGAAACGAACGATTCGGACCTTCTCCACGGTGGGCCACCGCGACAAATTCCCTTTCTAGGCATAGTGGTTGCCCGCGACAGCAACGTCCGGATTCTCTCCAGACAGATGGATGCGCAGTGTCCTAGACTCGACAGGGAAGGGATCTCTCGAGCCTGTCTCCAGGGACATGGACGTGGTCAAGGATCAGCCAATCTGCATCTGGCCATCCTAAAAATCCCGATAAGATGAGGCAGGCGTCGATCGTATACGCAAGAGGCAGGAAGCAAGAAACCATTTAGGGGTTGCTAACTTGCTACCCTGGAGAATAGTTCAAGAGGACGATACGGAGTATATCGTCTCGTTTATATACGACGAACAGGGGTTCCTGCTAGTGAGCTTGGACGTAGGCCCTGACCCATCCACCCGATCAGCTTTCCTGAGCCACCCGATCAAGCGCAGGGATCGCTTGCACGGCATGAATATTTCTTGCTGCTGCCAGTATCCAGCCAGATCGTGGGGCAGCAAGCCATCTAGCCCTGCGTGGCGTGGATAGACGTGCTTCCCTCGAGGTATATAACCGTATACGAAAAGGCATGTTCGCACTATTGACGGCACAAAGAAATCCTTCTGCATCAATAATCAAGACTCACTACTTTACTACTCTACTGAACAGCAAAGCTCAGCAAGTCCATCTCCCGAACCTGGCGCACGAGTAACAATAGAGTTTGCGACAGAAACAGAACATGCTCCATCCATGCAGCATTCTCCAGCTAACGGCATGCGTAAGTTGTAACGCTTCCGCGCTGCCCCATCTTCCTAAACTTCCGAAATAATTGATACCTCCACCAGAGTCCATGCCACCGGGCCGTGGAGGGTTCGGGTTCGAACGATCCTGACGCATGTTCTGTGATGTTGTGCCTGCGCCACCATCTTAGTGAGATAGATCGTCTGAGCTAAAAGAACAGACTGTGGAGTGAGAGGCAGGAGATTTGCAACTTTCAGGGCTTACTTAGATGAAACTTTCCGGGATCAGACTCCTGGCCATGTCGTGCTTAGGTATTAGCGGGTCTTCTTATTTATGCAAGCCACTTCTGTCATCGTCATTAATAATAAAGTGCGTAGTTCCCCTCCGTATTATTTTTTGAAGTCTCTCTGGAGAGATATCGACACTTGCGACAGTTGGGATGAATTGAATGAATACTTCTTGAAGAATGGGATGAATAGTAGTTTGCTGCCATCAAGTAGACGCCTCATCCCGTCAACACTCCCTGCCCTGCTGGTTCTTTGAAGCTCAAGACCTTGCGAGACCAAATACCTGGGATGCACATGCACATGCACAGCAAAACCAACCTGACAACCGACATGGACGACGATATCGTGAACCCACGGGGCATTTACGCCCTCGACGTCAGCATCGTCTTCACAACGCTCGCCACGGTGATCGTCCTGATCCGATTCTACACAAGACTGTGGATGGTCCGACAATTTGGAGCCGATGATCTGGCCATTCTAAATGCACTGGTAGGCAAGAATAAATATCACACGGCAAGAGGCAACAAATGCTGAAACGTTGTCGCATGGTGTTATACAGCTCTTTACCTGGGGATTTTTTGTCCTGTTTTACTATGGTTAGTACAGTTCTGCACACACATTAAGGAAATGTTGGACTGGCTGAACTAAGTTGTAATTACTATATAGAGGTGAAATTCGGAATGGGTCAGCATATGAATGACCTTCCAGCGGACATTGTCACCAAGCAATTGATTGTGAGTTCGATCTACTACACAGATAGCCAAGCATGAAGATGAAGGCTAATGTTCGAGATTTATTTCAGGCCCTCTGGGCCAGTGTCCCAATCTACCAAATGACGCTCTTCAGCTCCAAAGCGTCCATCCTACTGCAGTACCGCCGTGTCTTCAAGATCCAGAAGATGCTGCTCGCATGCAACATCATGCTGGGCGTGATCGTCGTCTACGGGACCTGGACGTTTGTCAGCGCGTGGCTGAACTGCATTCCCGTGGCCAAGTTCTGGGACGACAGCATCCCCGGTTACTGTCTCAATAAAGAAGGGCTCTGGTTCTCGAATTCCGCCATGCATATCCTCAGCGATATCATCATTCTCACTTTGCCGATGCCTGTCCTCAAGTCTTTGCAGCTGCCTACGAAGCAGAAAGTTGCTCTTATGGGTGTTTTTGCGCTTGGTGGATTGTAAGTATATACATACAGCCTTGTCTTGTCGTGCTATTCTATGGCGATGGCGATATCTAACCTGCTCTCCTCTCCAGCGTAACGGTCACAACCATCATCCGCCTAAAAAGCCTACTCGTGATTTCAAAATCCAGCGATCCAACCTGTACGTCATTCTCCTCCCATAATCATAATTAACCGCTTCAATACTGACCAGCAGCACTGCCTGCAGACGACAACGTCGGCGCCGCAACCTGGTCCGCCATCGAATGCAACGTCGCCATAATCTGCGCCTCGCTACCAACCATCAAGCCCCTCATATCGAAACTCTTCCCCAAGATCCTCTCCTCAGCAGGCCACTACAGCCACAGCTACAGCTACTCGCGCAACAACAACAACCGCACGGGAGGAGGACTCAGCAAGGGCAGTCGCGCCATAAATAATAATCTATCGACCGTCAACGCGACCGTCGTCGGTGCTGACGATTCCCTGGCTATGTATGACATGCATCGTCATCATCGTCATGGTGGTGGGAGTAGTTCCGGTCATGACTCCAGCGCTAGCAGCCAGGAGAATCTCAGCCAGGATGGCGGCAAGATGGGAGGTATCAAGGTGACGACGGTGCTGTCGCAGGAGTCGGTCACTCGAGACGAGACGTCGAGTGTGCGGCAGTTGGTCAACAAGCCATAGTAAGGCTGCTTCTAAAAATTACGTTTTTTTTATTTTCTTCGTGGGTGGCTATCGTCCTTTTTTTCCTGTTCTGTTCTGTATGCCATGTATATGTATGTATCACACGGTTTGGGGAAGGCATGTATGTACTTGCTTGATTTGATGGGCATGTCCTGTATCTTTTTTTTTCTTCTTTTTCTCTTTCTTTCTATTTATGTCTATGTCCTGTATATATATATTACAGTCTTTATCACGACACGATACGTAATGATAATCATGGTCTGTTGACTTGACTGTCAGGATTGTACAGTACCCCTCGGACCAACTCCGACACGCTGACCGGAGCAAGTCCTACTTACCCCACCATTTTCGACAGTCTTCCGTCACGGTGAGAAGGCCGCTTAGTTTACTATATAGCTAGTTATTTACTTACTTGATGCCACCATGTCCACAATCAAATCAATTTGCACTGGCTGCTCTTTCTTTTCTGCTCGAGACCTTTCTTCTCGCTGGGCGTTCTGCGCAATTGACCCTGACCCTGTTTGAATAGCATATATATAATTCTAGTTCTGCATACCCCGCCTTTATCTATCTATCTGCCATGTCCGGCATCCCAGACCTCCCAGAGAAATATGAAGATCTCCCTGACAGGCGACGATTCTGGCCTGCCCCTGCCGGCTCTGAAGAAGAAGGCCTGGGCATGCTGCGCCTGCTGACGCCGGACGTCGTCGCTGCCGCCGCGCGTTCCGAGATCCAGACCGGGGAGCGAGTGTGCTTGAATTGGGATTTGGAGAAGCTCGATCCGCCGGGTATGCACATACAGGACCTTGCATTTCTATATGAATATACTCCGTACCGGAGAGGCGATTGCTGACTGTTGGTTTAGGATTCGGCCGCAAACCCTTCGAGCATCGCATCAAATGGGTCGACCCGGACAATGCCTTCGACGACGAATTCCACTTCAACCCGCAGCAATCCTCGCAGTGGGATGGTCTCCGGCACCACAGCGCCCCCGGGCCGGACGGCAAAACCAAAGTCTGGTACGGCGGCACCACGGCCGAGGAGATCCTGGACCCGAACTCGACCCGCATCGGCATGGGGTTCTGGGCGAAGAAGGGCATTGCCGGCCGCGGCGTGCTCATCGACTATCTCTCATGGGCGGAGAAGAGGGGCATCGAGGTGAACGCGCTCACCCAGCATGTTGTGTCGCTGGATGACGTGCTCGAGATCGCCAGGGAGTGCGGTATCGAGTTCCGCCGAGGCGACATCTTCTTCCTCCGCGTCGGCCTCACCAAGACCTGGGACAAGATGACGCCCGCCGAGAAGCAGGCCTACAGCGCGCAGAAGGTCCCCAAGCACGCCGGCATCGAGCAGAGCGAGCGCGTCGTCAAGTTCTTCTGGGACAACCACTTTGCCGCCGTCGCCTCGGATACGGTCAGTTTCGAGGTGTTCCCGCCCCTGCAGAAGGAATGGGATCTGCACCACCACTTGCTGGCCGGCTGGGGTCTTCCCATCGGCGAGATGTTCGACCTGGAAGGACTGGCCGAGTTGTGTAAGAAACACAAGCGCTGGACGTTTTTCGTGTCGAGCAGCCCGCTCAACTGTGCAAAGGGCGTGGCGAGTCCGCCGAATTGCATGGCTATTTTCTAAACGAATGTACTCCGTATGTACTGAGTATCTGAATAGATAGAATGCGATCGATTTCCTCACTAGTATATGGATAACTCTCCGTATTGAGTCATTGAGTGTATTTGCGTGTCTTTGTCTCAGATATCCCAAGGTAGTAAATACGTTTGCTACGATGACTTTACTTGGTCTGGGAAAGAAAGATAAATAATGGCAGTCATATTCACCTATTCAAGTTAAGCGCTAAATAAACCAAGAAAGAAACAAAAGAAATGTGATGAAGGCCAAACTGCTCTAAGCTTAACAGGAAGATTCACAAGCCAGTCAGTAAGGATGGTAGAAAAAAAAACTAATCGAGTACAGACAGCATAGCTAGATGAGGTGAAAGGGTTTCTATCTTCCGATAAATAAACGACTGCCGTCAACTTCATGCAGCTTTAGACAGTACTCTAAGAATGGTCTCAGCTACCGTGGAATGCTACCAGCCACTTCAAGTGCCTGGCGAAGTCTTTGCAGCTTGGACTTCAGCTCCGCTCGAGCCGCGGAGGTGCTGTAGCTCTCGGCAGCGATGAAGGCGACGTCGTCGTCCGACAGGTCGGCCACAAGCTTGGCAGAAAAGAGCTTGAGAGGACCTTCTTTCCCCAGAATGTGTCGCTCCACGACCTGGATGACGACGTTGTCGAGGAAACGCTTCACGGCGACCTTGTAATACGACTTGAGGATGTCATGGATGTCGTATACGGCTTGATCCTCGTTGCTGAGATGGATGGTCTCGGTAAGCATCGAGAGAGAAACGAAGTGATATTGACCGTCAGAGTTGAAACCAACATTTTTGAGGCGAGCTTGGATCCTTTCCAGACGGATTTTGCCGATGTTCTCGGCCAAGTAGTGATTCACCGTCTGCAGGATTCCCTCACGTTCATCCTGCAGGATTCTCTGCAGTTCCTCTTCTGCTCTCGCGAACCCATCGACAATCCGAGGACGAAGGAAAGTCGTGAGCTTGGAACAGACGTCTGGATCTCCGATCACGTTTGGAAAGATATATCCCAGGTACTTTGCAACGACTTCTTTAACTTTGGAGAGATATTCTTCCGTCAAGGGTTTCCAAGGGGTAGATTGCTCGCGGAAAACGTATTCCACCACCATGGGGTTGACCGTCCCAGGCAGTTCTACTCCCTTTGACTCGCGGTAGACGGTTCGGATCCACTCGTAGATATCATCCTCGGGATCCTTGCTCTTCCGCTTGAATTCAGAGTCAAAGTTACCGTCAACGGCCTTAAAAATTCTCTTGTGACCATGAGACATAAATTTCTTGGCAAAGGATTCGTTCAGGTTGCGTATATACAATCTGAGTTTGGATGGATGGCCGGATGCCAAGTTCGCGTCATAGAGCCCATTGAGAGAGTCGCTGACTTGCTTTTGATAGTCGATCGCCATTTTCGTCAAGTACCGGCGCTGTTCGGTGGAAGACTGACGCGATGGCCCATAGCCCTCGAGCTCCTTTTCGGTTTTGGCGGCCAGAGTTTCGATCTCGCTGACTAGCTGGGGAAATTCTTTGCGGATGTGATCCAGAAGCAGCTGTCCAAGGAATGTTTTCAAAGAGTCGATTCCGACTCTCTCCTTGGGAATCATGTTCCACGGTTGGGATTGGAAGAACTTCTTTTCCTGGATGTTGCGTTGCTTCAAAGTGACTCCGTCCAGAATATCCTGAGTCGACCGATTCTTAATCAGAAACTACCCATGCTTGAGGCGTTCAACCGAATTTTGCGCGACGTGAAGAACCTGATTCCAGTCAGTGTCGATCGAAGCCAAATATGTGGTCAATTGCGATTTACCTCTTTCTCGTCGCCAGGCTGCAGAGCATCGCATTTGGTGATCACCCCAACGGTACGAAAGCCGTCTTTGTCGAAGCCTCGTGCAAGGCGAAAGATCTCTTGATTGGAGATGTTGACTCGGGAATCCATAACGGCGCTGTATTCTGTCAGAAAGGCATGCATGGTCACCAAAGTTTCCAAAACTTACAGAATGATGCTCCTTGGGTTCTCCATGTAGTTCGAAATCAGTTCTCGGACAATCTCCAGATCTTCCTTTGTCTGATACTTGGTAGGATCTAGTGTATAACTTAGTGACCTTTCTGCCACGGGAATGGAAGAAACTCACTGTGAAAGAGTCCAGGAACGTCAACAACACTCAGATGGAGCTGCTCCGGGCCAGAGAGCTCAATCTTGAGCACGTCTCCAGAGAACCTTTTCTCAAAGTCCTCGCTCTTTTCAACTCCCGGACCAGGCAGCCCCATGTGCTCAGCGGCCTAGGTCATGTCAGCGTTCTGTTATACCCCAAGGAACTATTCTACCGACCTCATTAACGACTTTCGTAAAAGCATGACCGTCAAATTCATCTTCCGTAAAAGAACGTGAGAAACTCTGGAGATGCTTCTTCGTCGCTTCATCTGCACTCGAGGCAGGAATGATTGACACTTTGACAGAGGACTCGGGCGTGCGACGAAGGACAATTTGCGTTGCGAAACGAGTACAGAGTTCACTGTCGACGGCGAGGGGGAGTTGCGTGATAGCCTGCAGGGTGGATGACTTTCCGCTAGACTGGTCACCCACAACCACGATCTGGATAATTCAGTATCTATTCGTAAATTATAAGAGGTTGCACTGACCTGCGGAATCGAGAGATCCTCGTTGACTCCCAGATCACGCATGCGATCGATGGCATCTAGGATCCGGATGTGCTCTTGGCTGCGAATGCCAATGATGGCCGAGAGCTCAACCTTTTCTTTCGTCATTGTAGCAGAGGTATCTTTGATACTAGAGTTGTGTTTCTGAGTAGAGTTATCCTCACGTGTTGAGTTATTGATGGCAGTGTGATTCTCTTGAGAGGAATGATTGCCTCCAAGTGGCAGATGCAGCTGAGTCTCTTCAGAGGGCGAGTTCTTCTCCAATGGATGATTCGATGCAGGTGGTGAGATGGAGAGAGGAGAAACAGAGGACTGAGAATGAGAACTGCTGTCCATGTCAAGAGAACTACTATCCTCGAGAAGACAGCGATCTTAAATAGAGGAGAAGTGGCACTTGAAAGACTGCAGCCTAGAAGGAGGCAAGCGCAGTCAAATGCTTACTTCAAGGCGAATTGGAGAGAAGTACGCCTGACTGACTGACTGACTAACTGACTGACAGGCTGATATCATCCATGACAATAAGAGCCGTCATATTCAACGTTGGTACAGTACAAACAGGGAATGAGACATTCCATAGGCCAGCAAGCTCTGTCCTCAAAGAAAAAAGCATTTCATTCAAGCCAAATACATGCTTCCATCGGACGCAGCTAGCCGGGATCGACTTCTGACGGATGGGCTAGAAGCATTGCGCCTCGGTGCATGAAAGAACGACAAACACAATGCAGTATAGTGCTTTGTACAGCCTCAGGAAAAGCGCAACAGCAACAATTGTTGCTCTTGATTGATTTGCTGTTTGAGTAATTGCCGCCAAGGCTCACAGGGAGAGAATAGGTAGGAGCTGGGGATGTCGTAGACAAGATCATAGATGAACATGTAGAATCGGCAGATCTGATTGGACAGGACGGGATGACGGCACAGGTGGCTGTGCTCAGCGAATCAGACAGCGAAAAGCCACAGTTGGCAGTCCCTCTGCATTCTGATTGGGCAGATACTCAGTCTGCAGGGTTGGGAATTGCATGCCCCAACAACCTAGTCCTGAAGGCTGAAGACCTATATGCTTATGCTTGTGCTTGTGCTTGTGCTGACAAGTCCTAATTGCAATTAGCCAATCTGTGAACCTGAAATAGGAGGGCTGTTGGAATTAGCTTTGGTTGAACCTCGGCTGTATGGTGTAATAGTCTTTCTTTGTTAGACTCTAGATTTCCATTCTCATTGTCTTTCTTTTATACGTGCAATTTTTCGACCCTTACTATTTATTCATTGGCTATCATATATATAGCACGGTGGTCGAGATCTAGAGGAGGCTGTCAATTATCTATCTACCGTCTATATCCAATTCAAGCGACTGGATAAGGACAGGGTAATCTGCTGGTGATTAATCGCGGGAGAAGGCGGAAAGAGGAAATTCGCTATCCTCCAACGATGGCGGTCGCATCGGTCATTGCATCGAGTCTAGATCTCCTGCGAGACTTGCTCCAGAGCGCATGGTCGCTCACGTCGTGGAAGGCAGTGCTGCTGATCTTCGCGATCGCCAATTGGAAATCGCTGCCGCTGGGATGGCATGTATGTTTGTTCCCTCGCGACCTGATGATGCTGCTGCTGTCTAGGATTTGAGGATTCTTGCTTGTAAATTCGGATCGGGTCGAGCTTGTCTGGCTGACGCGCCTTCGTCCAGTTCCGTATTTTCTATCACTTCTTCAGAAACCTTCGATTCCGGGCAGAGAAGCCCATGATCTTCGATGGGAAACCCCCCGTTGACGCAAAGGGGAGGCCGGCGCACCCCATATTCGGTGCGGCCACCGTCGTCACGCGCACCTCGCTCCTGGAGACGGATTACAACATCCACAAATCCAACAGCACGTATTTCGCCGACCTGGACGTGGCGCGGACCGCACTGGTGTCCCGCCTGTATTCTCCCGGCATGGGCATCGTCAGCCGGGAGCTGGACGAGGAACTGTCGGACGGCAAGCACAAGAAGAAGAAGCTCCCAATGTATATCGCCCTGGGGAGCGTGTACTGCACCTTCAAGCGGGAGCTGAAACCGTACGAAAAGTTCGAGATCCGGTCGCAGATCATCGCCTGGGACGAGAAGTGGCTGTACATGATCAGCTACTTCCTGCGACCGGAGAAGAAGGAGAAGAAGCAGCGCGGCGAGGGTGGTGAGGGACCGACTCTGGCCGCCGTCGCTGTCAGCAAATACGTGATCAAGAAGGGCCGCTTGACCGTCCGGCCTGAGAGAGTCTTTCGGGCCAGCGGATTCCTGCCGCCGCGGCCGGATGGAGCGACGCCTGACACGGTTGGCACACCCGCAAGTGGCCAGGGCATCACCACCGCTGTCGACGGCTCGTCTCCCGTTCATGAGGTGCTGAAGCTGAGCGCGGATCAGGTCCCCGCGCAGGAAGTGCTCGAGCGTCAGCAGAAAGAGAATTCGCAGTCCTGGAATGCGGACGAATGGACCTGGGAGAGGATCGAACAAGAACGACAGCGAGGTCTCGAGATCATCAAGGGCTACAGCACCCTGGATGCCAAGCTCCACGAGCAGTGGGATAATTTATAAAATATCTTGGAAGAAATTTACCATTAAATGGGTTGGATATCAGTATAAATTTTATACCTAGTTTATAATATCATAGTTAGAACCTAGACTAGACTGCCCTTTATATAATGAGCCCGAAATCTAGTTCAATTCAGTACAATTCAAGGGTAAGGACTATGAAGTCTCGAAGGAAACTCAGCTTCACTATTATGTATCAATCTTTATATTCATCTTTTGGACATGAGTCGTAGTATAATACAGGTCGGGCAAAAAATCCTATAAAACAGCCCTGCTGCTCTCACAAAACCAAGTCAATGAGATCATAGGTACAAAGACCCCAAGCCCAAACGCCGAATGTCTATGCTCATCATGACGGAACAAACAACCAATACAAAAAGAAAAAGGCGGCGGCAGACGAAGAGGACAAGAGAGGAGAGATGAACAGGTAGACGCTGATCTGTGGAGAATCGTCGTGCTCTGATCTAGAATGAGCTTTCAGGCGCAAATTTCGTGTTGATAGGAATAAATCACTGCTGTTCGGTCTTCGGCTGTTCGGCCTTCTGCTGCTCGGATTGCTCCTCCTCGGACTTCTCGGATTTCTGCTCTTCCTTTTGCTGCTCTTGCTTCTCGTGCGCGTAAACGGGCTGGTGACGCTGCTTCAGCTTCTGCTCCTCAGCAGCCACCATGTCCTTCCACAGATCCTCGCCCTCGTAGCGCTCGTGATGAGGCTGCTGAGCGACTTGCTTGTTCGCCTCGCGGCCCTTTTTCGCGGCTTCCAAGAGACCTTGGCCCTTGCGCTGGTCGTGAATCTCAAACGCGGCCGAGGCGCACATCACCGCCAGAGTCAGACCCTGGGCATACACACGGGCCTGCACAATCTTCTGCTGACCCGTGAGGTACGGGTTGCGGCCGACGAGGACGAAGGAGCCTATGATACTCGCAATCCACGTAACACCGATGATCTTGTATTTCTCCTCGCGCATGAAGTCGAGCGCCCGGTCCTTGAAGCTCATCCGAGACAGCTCCTGTTGACGCAGCCGCTCCTCGCGGTTCTCGAGATATTGGAGACTCTGGTTTCGGGACGCCTCAAATGACCGCGATGCATGGTCGGCAGCAATAATACCGAAGAAGGTACCGGATGATGTGACAAGGAAAGCCTTCATGGGGATCGTGAGAGAGCGGATGGTGTGGTATCGTCGCGACGCGGCCATGACACCAGCGAAACCGCCGACCAGACCGAGAACACCACCAATAGTGCCGCCTCGGAGGACAGCGCTGGAAAACGACAGTCAGCCAGATTTCCCCTGGAAGTAGAAATTCGAATTGAATTGAATTGAAGATAAAATGGCTGTTGGGATGCCTTACCTGTAGTGAGCGGCTTCCTCTTCCTTAGTCAAGAGCTTCATGTTGGCGTATTGAAAGTATCACCGACAGCGGCTGGGTATCACAGATACGGAGTAGTTGTGCTGAAAGACGCTGCGTGACGGTTAATTGATCGATATCCAAACAGACGGAGAGAGCTCGGCGATCAACTCTATCGAGCTGCTTCCAGTGGGGTGGATGTCTGTCTGTGTGCAGGGAAAGAGGTGGCGGGAGGGTGAGGTCAGCGTTGCAATATATATGTTGTCCCTGTATCCCAAAGCAGAAAGAGTAATCTGGCGAGAAAAAATCTTAGTCAGGCGACGATGAGGTCATGCCCGGTCTCTGCGCCCGGGATTTGCACCACCGAGCCGTCTCCGACTCGCGATATTCTTCCGGAATCGAGCAATTTCGGTCGAGACGGGCGCCCGGCCGGCCACACCGCCTGCCCGGACAGGACAGGGCGGGCTTCGCCTCGGCGCGTGCAGACAGCAGGGATCTGCTGCTTCCCCTCACGCGCGTTGGAGATGTGCCCGGGATGGAAAGCGGTCCCGCACTTTCCCCTCACGACCCCAATTGTCAACTCTCTCGTCATTCTTGTTTTCCTTCGTTTTCTTCGATTGTACAGAGCATTTTCCAGTCTGAGACGAGATGCATGCTCAGCCTCCTACCTAGGCAGCAAGACTGAATAGCCAATGTCTGAATACAGATGGAAACAGCACACATGAGCCAGTCAGATGGCAAACGCCGGATCGCTGACAAAGCGGTGGAAGCTGCTTACTTCGCGGCGTTTGTGATTAGGTAATGCAGAATTGCTGCATCCAGCCACAGTGGCACCGCTGTAGGAGACGAGTCAATGTCGTCATCACTCAGTTTTCTGTCACATTCCATTCTACTCTGTACAACCTAACTAAACTACTAGAGGTCTGCAGCCGATCAAACTCCTAGGTGCTGGATAAGAATAATAATAGAAAACCCTCCTGCTGACATGCCAGAATAAACGACTCGAACACGATCACCCTGATTATCTACCCACAACGCCGGAAATGAAACCAGAACCCTCAAGGCCCAAGCAAATATGTCGAAAGAGGCTCCTTGTCAAAAGCGCCCAAATAAAACAGAAGGATGAAAATGGAAAAAAGGGTAAAGAAAAAGAAGGGTAGGGAGGGAAGACAAGAGAAGAAAGGCGAGAGAGCCAGGCTTGCATGACCCATTCAACTTGTGCAGGAAGTGGTTATCTGCGATCATCTGCGTGAGGCCTTCGAGGCATTCATCTGCCGCGCCTTCATCTTGCGGAAGCGGTCCTCTCCACTGGCTCCCAAAGGACGGGCGAACTTGCTCTCCTGCACTGTCGTCGCGCGCGGCACAACCGTGTATGTGGTATGTCCTGTCTCGCGCCGAGCACGGTTGGCCAGACGAGGTGGAAGGAGCTCTCTGGCACGAGCCTCCGCAGCAGTGGCCTGAGCAGACAGGACTTGTGGACGGTTTGCCAGTTGTCTGGAGTTGAATCATTGTGTTAGCGCTTAGAAGACAAAAGATCTGAATAAATAGGGGTAGGGAAGGACAAGGACATACGTAGGATCAAAGTCGACTTCTTCGTAGACCTTCTTCGAGTAATCATCGCTGCGCTGCAGGATCGGTCTCGTCCACTCGGCCAGCAAACGCTCGGCCATCCGCTTGATTTTCTCCTCTGGCCGCTTGCTCTTCGTGTAGAACACAATCACCTTGCCAATGCCGCTAGCAATAAGTGCTTCCTTGTTGATGGGAAGCTTGGCCAGCGCCTCCATAAGATCGCGCTGGATGTTATACGCCGGCAGAGAACCATCGTCGAGAGGCTCGAGGAAGAACTTGACTGCTTCCAGTAGGTTGATTTCAGGGTCGACCAGACTGTTGACATACTGGTTGCGGTTCAACAACGACACGACCTCCGGTAGCATCTTGAGCTTGTGCATCGCGGGTTTACCCTCCCGACGATTGATGGCATCAAGCTGTGCAGCCTGCGTCATGCGTTTCCGCATCTCTTCAACCTCGGCATCTGCCATCTGTTCCAGGTCCTGTTTCAATCGATCAGCAACACATGACCACACCAACCGGAGCGGAGAGCGTTCGTACAATGCCATCAGCCTTGCGCCTTCGCCTGGATGGCTTCTTGAGAGCTTCGTCCATAGCCCTATCGAGCGCTCTACGGCGTCCTGTCCGTCTCGTCAGCTCTAACTCCTCCCCTACCATCGCTGAACAGCGGGGAACTTACTGGTTGCCGGATCAAGCAACTCCTCATCCTCCGGTGTAGCCTCTCGTTTCTTGCGGGATCCCTTGCCCTCTGCCTCCGCACTGGCGGACTCTCTCAGGCGGCGACTTTTCTTCTCCCTCCGTCCCTCTTTCTTTTTCTTCGGTCGCTCCTCTTCTCCGTCATCGCGTCTCTTGCGCTTGTGTCGGCCAATCAGTTTCAAGTTCTCTTCGTCGATGGCAAGCGTAGGGCGGTCCTCGATGGCGACATCGTCCGGATTGAAGTCCTCGAACTGAGCCTCATCCACTTCAGAGAGGACAGATTCGTCATCGGAAAGATTAGCCTCATCGGCTTTGGGCTCCTCTCCGTCTTTCTCTGCGAGATCCTCCGCTTCTTCATCTTCATGATGGGTGTCCTCGCGAACGACATCCTCAGCGCCGTGCTCTTCGTGCTCCCCATCCACAGCAGCCGCGGGCGAGCCTGGCTGAGGCTCTGGTGAAGCAGACATGACGAAATGTGTGGATCTAAGTAAGACGTCTGTTTTCGAAGAAGAAACAGTCAAAGAGTGATTAGAGAAATGAAAATGTCGCGACTAAGTCGTCCTCCGGCGTTTAGACGCGGTTGGCAAATTCCGCGCACGTCAAGCAGGCCTGAAGGCGCAGAGAGCCGGGGAGAAACCAAAGTCAAAACTGTACAGAGTCGCGAGAATCGAGCAAGCTCTTGAGATAAGGAGGTAGAAAGTAATGAAAGCTGAGAGAGAAGTGAGTGGATTGTGGGGTGGCTGGTCAAAGAGGACGACGTTGCGGCTCCAACAAGAAATTCGGGAGGCAGTCGGAAGTCGCGTTGGTCTGTGCACCCGCTGAAGCTGAGTGCAAGCTTGCTGGGGAAATTATTCACTCGACCTCATCCGCCGTATTGTCTATCAATTTTATTATTATTGGATAGCAACAGTCGTTTATTCTTAAGCCCTCTATTATCTTGACTCGGAAGAATAGACGATTCCTAGCAAATCAAGCAAGATGTTTGCCCCAGGTAATTTTCTCGCTCCTTTTATTCACTGTGTTATTATTTTTTCTCCCGCGCTATTCGGCCCAACTGGGCAAGTCTTGTATACAAACAATACAGACAGAGGCTAACAAAGCTATTCTATTGTTTTACAGGTCACGAACAGCTCTCTAAGGAGGAGATTAAGGTATGCGCCTATACGGATTTCTTGAAACCCCTCGAGCCTACACCGTTCCGTCGACAATTTATACCGATATATTTGCTAACATGAGATGCCCTCCGTCCCAGGCTGGAGAAATCGAGGCGCAGCAGACTATTAAGATGGTCGTCGCTGGTAGCATTTTGCTTTACCTCTGTAAGTGCTATCTTTTCTCGTCAAACTATACAAATCCGACCTGGGAAAGCTAATTGTTACCTGCTTGCTCCAGCTCCTTTCGCCATTGACTTCGTGAAGAAGTTCCTGTGATTCCATCCATCCAAACCCAATATTCAAGGGAGGTATATTCGAGACAACCACAACCACATACAAACTTCCAACAAGCAAATGCGAGCGTGCATTACATAGACGGCTTGCTTCGCTTTTTTTTTCTGTGATCCATGTCACGTCTATCGGGCCGCCAGAGCAAAAATGGTCTTGATGCCTCTTTTTTAATTGTTTAGAGGACTCCACAAGTGGATCTTCAACACATGCATGTATTATTAATAGGATATCTTTAGCTTTAGCATGAGAATCATGGTATGACGTTTATTTCTTTTGTTTAAGGCTCAAAACCCGACGACCTGACAATACCAGCTCGTTCCCCAAAACGCCTGTTCCCTTGGTAATGGATCACTCGTCAAAAGAAGAAAAAAAAAGAAACCAAGATTTCTTCATAAACTAATCACCATGGAAAAAAGAAAATTCCGGGAGAAATAAGACAGAAATTGAAGAAGAAGAAATAAACTCGAGAAGAAAGGATCCAAAGCCTCACTAGACAGGACTTTCAACCATTACCTCTACGTTAATTACCGGCTGAGCCGCCGGCAGACTTCTCGAATTCTTCAAAATCCTTCCGAACCGCCTCCAGCTCCTTGTGCAAATGCTGGATCTGAGAAGCATAATCCTCCAAGACCTGTGTTCATTGTTAGCTTCCATCAAGGACTTCCATGCCTAGGCCTTTTTTGAAAGGGGGTAGTCATGCCGTACCTTTTTCGCAGTCTTCACAACAGATTCATCGAGCGCTTCGTCCGCTTCTGTCGCTGCGCCGGGGCCAGCCCTTTCAATTTCCGCCTGCAATCGCTTGGAATGCTCACGAATGGCAAGCATTCTTGCCCAGATCTCCTCTGCCCGTCCAGTGATTGATGGATCAAAGACAGCACGCTCCAATTGAAGTAGTTTCTTCTTCAGCTCCTCCTCTGCGTCGTCCATAGCGTAGCCCCGATTTCGCAGCACCTGGGTCTTTGCAGCAAGAGAGAGGCAACGCTGGCTCAGGACAAGATGTTTGCGCCGACAGTCAGCGATCTTGACCGAGATTTTAAGGTCATGGCGAGAAAGCAGGTCTGTAAGGCACTTGTTGATCTCGTGAAGGCGAATCTGCATCATGGTAAGGAAATCCTTCTGCCTCTGTGCGCGCTTCCCGAGCTCCCAGAACCCTTTCACGAGGACCGGGACATAGCCAGCATTGGGTCTTTCTCGTAAAGCTTCCTCCCATTTGTTCTCATCGTCGTCGGGGCCTGGCTGGTAGAATGGCGATTGCTCTTCACCAACATAGTTGTACAGATATGTTCGGAAGGGTGACGATCGGTTGATAGGCTCCCATTTGTCCTTGACGATCAACATCTGCATGGGCACCGTTCTATGGACTATTCCACGACGTCAGTTGTGGCTTCGCGTGAATACAATGAGGAAAGACTTACCTCCAGTAATCGCACGACCTGGCGACCATAGCGACGAACCCAAATTCTGCTGTTGACCCACACTCTGCCCTAATTGAGGCTGTTGTTGCGCCTGCTGCTGTTGACCACCAAAAAGAGAAGATCCTCCAAAGAGTGAGTGCTGTTGCGGTTGCTGCTGCTGCTGCGTGGTGGTGCTCGTTCCCCCAAACAGTCCACCACCTTGCTGCTGCTGTTGGGGTTGTTGTTGCTGTCCGAATCCGCCAAAGAGACTCCCTTGCGGTTTCTGCTGCGTGCTTGATCCAAACAATCCTGTCGATTGCGGCTGATTCTGAGTCTGAGTAGACGCGCCGAATAACCCCGACTGCTGCTGCTGGTTCTGATTCTGCGTCGACGCCCCAAACAAACCTCCAGTTTGTTGCGGTTGTGACGTTGTTGTGGAACCGAACAGCCCAGTACCACCACTCTGCTGATTTTGCGTCGACCCGAACAGGCCTGTTCCAGCAGGTTTGTTCTGCGTAGAGCCGAAAAGTCCACCCCCGCTCTGCTGGTTCTGCTGATTCTGCTGGGTCCCTGTGGTGCTCGAGCCAAAGCCGCCAAACAGGCTGGGTTTGTTCGCAGTATTGCCAAAGAGGCTACCAGACTGCGATTGCTGGTTCTGGTTCTGGTTCCCGAACAGAGACATCGTGGCTGGCTGTTCTAAAAGGTAAAGAGAGAATAAAGTACAACCAGATCGATCGAGGACAACAGAATCGCGACTGAGGCAATGCGAGCTGAAGCGCCACTTAGAAAGGCAAAATCTAAAGAATGACTAATTCAGAGCCCGCATGACAAGAAAGAAGAGGGATCTGTCAAGGAAGGAAGTTCGATCCCTTGGGCACTGGTGTCTGGGGTCAACAACCGCAGCAGCGCGGTAACCGTAATTGACTTCTTCGGTGCTTTGTTTTTTGATCGCCAAAGCGGTGAATTGCAGCGTTTCGCGGGACACCAGAACACGTGACTTTGCAGTAAATCAAACACATCACTTCAATAGGACAATAAAACATAAATGATTCCTAATAGAATCTCAGAGATACAAAGATAGATAGCAATATTTTTTTCAATTCAAAAGCTAGACTCCTAGACTTAGCGTGCTAGCACAGCAGTACCTCGAAGTATCATTATTATGTAAGCAGTATACTGGCCGAAAAGCTGCGCGGAAACGGACGGACCAATCAGAAAGCGGGCGAAAGAACTGACCTCGACTTCGCAGCTCATCCTCCGTCTCCGGCTCGATCCTAGATTCAATTGAGCAGACAGCGAGCGACCAGCAACACCGCCAAGATGTCGAGAAGGCAGCCCCAGTATGAGCCTCATTCGTGCCTTGCAAGTTAGCCTCTCAATTGCTAATCATGCCGTCGTGCCCAGGTTCAACCAGCACCTCCTCTACGACACGACTCCGATGCCCGATGACATCCCGAAGGTGCAGGAGATCGGTGCCACCTCTGCCCCGCTGCTGAGCGCGTCCTTCTTCATTGGCGACCGCTGCCGGGCCTACAACGATGACTACATGAAGTGCAAGGAGGAGGCCAAAGGACGGGGCGAGCTGGAATGCTTGAAGGAGGGTCGAAAGGTCACTCGTTGCGCTGCGAGCGTGTATGTCCTGTCTTGCCTGCCTCAGAGACATCGCAGATATCACTTCGGAGAGAATTAGCTGACCGTGGGATTGGAACAATTCCAGGATCAAGGACATCAACACGCACTGCTTGAAGCAGTTCAACGCACACTGGGAGTGCCTCGAGAACAACAACCACCACCTCTGGGAGTGTCGGAAGCCGGAGATGGAATTGAACAACTGTGTGTTTGAGAAGCTGGTACGCAGTGGCCGTGTTTTCTCCCTCAATTTATAATATTGCATGCGCTGACGTGGACAACACAGGGATTGAAGAAGGTCATCCCCGGAACCCCAGAGGGTGAGACCCCAATTCACCTGCGGCCAAAGCAGCTCTACGCACAATACCCTGGACCGCAATACTAGATGCACATATCCTCTAAAACATGAATTTTCTTTTATTTTTTTCCCCACGTGAAGGTCGTTTGTGTAAATATAAGCATCAGGAATGATCACTGGTTGTTTTTTTCCAGACTTGAATGAGTCTTTATGCTTGAGGAAGAGACAGTTATTTTCCCATTTCTCAACCTTGAATTACTGCCAAAAAAAATCCGAGAGCATGCCTCTATTGATATAACAAAGCCTGCGCAAGACGAGGACAATGCCGCATACTCAATGACCCGAGGATGTTTCAATGCAGTTAGTTCTAAATGGAATCGATGCGGCTTCCTCTCCTCGATTCCAATTCTTTCACTTTCTTTGAATACTCCAGTTGTAATGTACAGTACATACATACCGAGAGTGAACTTCATCGCCAGCAAGAGACTCACTCGACAGATAGATCCGCCAATCCCATGATTGATGGCCCTCTAAGTGACCGATGAAATAGAACACAGAACGAAAGACAGAGCAACTTGCGTGTCTATCTATATACGACATAGCTAGCTTGAAATCCTTCTCTCGACCAAACAAGTAGTACCTCTACCAATAGATTGATTATATATCTGTGTTTTTTGAAGTCAAAGAAAGAAGCAAGCAAGCAAGCAATGTCAATTGCTACGTGCTAAGTGCTAGGTATTTATCAATTAGATAAGTCTTCACGACGGTATACTACCTAGATATCTTAAAAGGTAGGTAGGTAATAGAGGTGAAGTTAGGAATCGATTGTAATATTTGTCCTGTACTGTCCATGGATGCTTTGTGGGGAAAGCCGCGGGGTAAATGAAGAAATGAAGATCGGGTACGGAGTCGAATAAATATATATTGTGCGAGCGCCTGCTGTATGATACAGACATTGTTCGAATCCAAAGCGAAAAGAAAGAAAAAAAAAAGAACAAAAAGAAAGAGACGTATTTAAGAAAGCTCGCAAACAATTACACTATTAGCTTGATACCTTATTTTATTATCTCAAGCCAAGAGCAGATATAGATATAGATCTTCAGCTCAGTATCTCCGCTTTCAAACGTAATAAACATTCACGCCATTACTGACAAAGATATAACTACATCAGCTAGAATTAGACAAAAAGAATGTATCTACCTAAGTTCTTCCAATGACATTTCTAACCCAGTAAGCCTTCAGCCTTCATGACATAGCATTAAGATGAAATGGTGCCAGTATATCTCCTATAACTCCGAGTACATGCTAGCCTCCCAGTACGTTGACGTTGCATCGACATTAATAAACAAAACAGCAAACAATACACGAAAATGACAACAAATGTTACCTTCCAGAGGCCCGGATGATATATCCACAAAAAGATGCTTTCGGTGCGAGAGAGAGCTTCCTCACGGCAGTGATGGCAGTCGAGGGAGCCGTTTCGGTAGCCTCAGCCGTGTTAATCGAGTTTTCAGCTCCACAAGGCCCGCCTTCACTTTCTGCTCGAGTCGGCGATCGCCTTTCATTCTCAGCCATATCAACACAATGACCAAGAGCGTCATGTCCCAGAGGATCTGCCTCATGGCGACCCAGAAAAGCCACTTCAGCCACGCCCACAAACTCGACCGACGGCGGCTGGAGACTGCGCGCGATTCCATCTGCTCCCGTAATGCGGCTATCTCGGCGGTCATCTTCGTCAAGGCCTGCTCGACTCGCCGCCTCCATTTACGACTGGATATATCTCTCTGCGGCCCGCGCCCCGTCCTCCCCGTTCTTCGGCCGTGTGGCATATTGTCATCGTCTTCCTCGTCTTCATCGTAGGGAACGTCCCTAGCCTCTTCATAGTTCTCTTCTTCATCCTCATCCTCTGAATCCTGCATTTCCTCCTCTTCCGGCTGACTCACAGGACTGAGGACCCGCAGTCTCGAGTCTCTTCTGGCATAAACCGCCAGATCTTCATCACCATCGTCGTTTGGGTTCCGTCGACTCATGCGACTATCGATACTTCCGTAGTGCGGTTGCGGTTGTAGCCCGGACGCTATCGGCATACTCACAGGCTGCATCGGACTGGAGGAGGAGGATGTCGAAGTATTTGACTTGACTTGATCCCAGACAAACTCAAGCTCGGATACAAGCTCGCGAGCCTCAGCAGTCTGCGACGCATATCGATGCATCGTATCGATCAAGGTCGTGATGTATCGCCGTTTCGCTTCGGTACGGGAAAGACCTCGTTGCGCGTACCACGCATCCCTAGGTCGAAATCGAAAAGAATACGTCAGGGAAGAGTTTTATTCACGACTGTAGCATCCGATTATTTACCATTTTTCGCGTTCGGCTTGAACATCCGGCCCGTCCCCAACTGGACGATCCATGATCCCTTCGACATCTCCTTCTGCGAATGTCGACAACCAGAATTAGTCCGGGCGCCCGATTTCTCTAAATATCAATAGAACCAGAGCCCTACCCATGCTCTGTTTGTATAATCCATAGAGTTTTAGCCGCTCCGCCGCCGGTGGTCTGGAGGTGCCCGTCCGCGGGATCTTCTTGACCGTGTTGAGAGCATGGACGAAGACTCGATCTATGATATCATCCCTGGTAAGCCTATGGACCAACAAGCTCCGGATAGAAACACAATATAGAACCTTGGTGGTCCCAAAACTGTCAAGAGACCATATCTGAAATGACACATACCGACGGAATCCGACATTGTGAGTTAAGATACTCCTCCCCCCTCTTCATCAGATTGAGTGCTGGTGCGACCCGCACAACCGGCCACAAGATGTGGCAG
The DNA here is from genome assembly GCF_000968595.1 of Rasamsonia emersonii CBS 393.64. Classification (NCBI taxonomy): domain Eukaryota; kingdom Fungi; phylum Ascomycota; class Eurotiomycetes; order Eurotiales; family Trichocomaceae; genus Rasamsonia; species Rasamsonia emersonii. The sequence continues at coordinate 2,491 of NW_013562994.1, read as the reverse complement.
TGGAGTCAGTATTAATACAATTTTTTTAAAAAATAATGGCACTGGAGAAGGAGAGGATAAGAAATATGTAGGATATCAAATAAAAAAGGGACAGAAATCGGGCAAAAATAAGAGAGGAATTTGAGGAGATCTTGTCTCCGACGCTGCTCTTCTCCCCTCGGTTGACAGGCACGCGACAGACGCAATGAGAGAGCACCACAGCGATCGCAAAGGCAGTCCTATTTCGCACTGGCAATTGGACTCTGGGAAGAATTGGACAGAGGCCCGATCAGGAGCCTGACTGCAGGGCCGAACGTGGCGTGGAGGGGGATGGCACTCGTGAAGGACAACCTTGGACCGCGGCTGTTTCGCTGCTTCCTTACCACTTTTGGCATTGATGGGACCCGCCCACGCTGGCCGTGCGGAGTAGCCGTTCAGTCCCGACCCGCAGCACGCCTGAGGAATCGATGAGGCAGAGTGATTTGTCGCTGTGTTTCTCCTCATGCGCCTGCAATATCGTCACACCGAGACAGGGGCAGACCAAAAGAAAACGTTCAGTTTTCGAATATTCTCTCACTTCGTCAGTAGGTATTAGAAATTCTGCAAAGCGCAGTTCAACAGTCGATTACGAGCCTGGGCTACGCAATACTATTCACGAGAACTCTAGCATCTATTCACCACTTAAGGTCTTTCTTAAGGCCTTTCTTGTCGACTTTCATTCAAATGAGGGCTTAGCTTTTTGGTTCTTGTATGTTACACACAAGTTGAGATCGTTCCCCCCATCACATGCTGTTTCATTATCACCGAAGCTCTCCCATAGATACCGATTGTGTTGGACAGTTCGAGAGAATTGCACCGCATGCAGCGCTGAGCAAAGAAGACACAAGAAATGTGAGAACCCCAGGCCAGGGAAACTACCGGGCAAAGAGAGATATACAGAAGAGAACAACTCGGAGAGAGGCAGTCAATCTGAACGAGAGCAAGGACAAATAAGCGTATCTCATCTCGTGCCCGGGGATTTTCCCACCAGATTTCCATGCCACACAAGTCCTATTCCTTTTGTTCAAGCAGAGCCAGATAGAAAACAAATTATGAAAATAACTTGAAAGCATAACGCACAGCCATGGCCCAACCCTTTCAACTGGTCAAAGCTGAACGCCAGTGCCCCCTAAACGAGATGAAGATGAAGAACAATTTGTGGTCTGTGCATCCGACATACCCATGCCATCGCAGATCTCCGTACTAAACCAAAGGAAGAGAGAGAGAGAAAGATCAAAGTACGCAAGCCTCCCAGACATAAATTCTCATATACGGTGGCATTTCGAACCCATTCATATGCGAGGCTAGGCCATAGAACATGCAAACATCGGGTCAAAACACCACGTGGCCGAGTCAAGAAGCCAGAGACCACTTAAGTCTGCGCAGGCACACCGGTAGCTTGAGAAGCACCACGACCGCCTCGCAAAGCACCTCGTCCGCGATTGTTGTAACTCCGGTTGTAGCCACTGCGGCCCCTGGATCCTCCGTAGTTCCTCCCTCTGCCACGGTTCCGGTAGCTGCCGCGATAGCCATCCACGCTTCCTTGACCAAAAGTCTCGATATTCTTCTTTTCCTCTTCCCCGCGTCGCTCACGAGGCCTGATACCCTCTTCCCGATCGCGAATTTCACTGGAGATGTTGTCAAAAAAGGACGAGGCCTTGTTGTAAGCAGGTCCAGGTGCAGTCGGGACGGGAATCGTTTCTTTGGCGCCTTCGGTACCAGCCCCGTTGGCATCCTTCTCCTCGGACTCGCGCATGGGGGATCCAGACGCAATGGCTTCCTTCACCAGATCTTGCTTGTTGAACTTGGCATTCGCAGATTCAAAATCAAAGTCGGTATCAGGGACCTCAATCTTCTTAGCGGGGGCGTGATGCTGATTGCGATGACTTCCACGACCGCCTCGCGGACCCTGACCACGATGGCCCCGGTTTCCATCGTATGTTTTCAAGTCATTCAGTTTCTTGGTAACCGTCTCGACATTGGCATCGTTCTGTTGTGCCTTCTTCTGGGCATTTGGCTGAGGAAGTTTCGCCATCGCAGCGGCGACAGCCGCGGTTGCAGCACGAGCAGCTTCCGTAATGGCTGCTTGCGCCGTGCCCTGAGATGCCGTGGCCTGAGTAGTCGCACCTCCAGCGACACTAGCAACAGACTGAGTGGCAGCAGCTGTCGTGGCCGGCTTGGTGGTAGGATTAGAGATCGGAATGGCTGGCACAAATCGATCGTTCTTGGGGCCGGATGGTGGCGCCTTAGACGGCGTCTGAGGAGTTGCTGTTGCTGACGAGGAGGCAGGGGCTGGTCCTGGTCCTGCTTTTGTGGTAGCTACATTCGGCGCAGCAGCGGGGGCAGTAGTCCCTTGTGTAGCTTCGGATACGGAGGGTTTGGTGTCGACAGGCGGGATTGGACCATTCTGCGCTGCAGCAGGAACAGGGGTCGCACTCTTGCTAGCTGGTTTGCTGCTAACCTTTTCAGTGAC